>NC_090939.1:777319418-777621085 GCF_040938575.1 Ambystoma mexicanum | reverse complement strand
GGTGGGGCGCGATTGCCCTTGCGGGATAATGCTGTCAGGTGGATGGTGGGTTTTGGGGGGAGAGGTGTGTGGGACTGAGGTGGGGGTGTGGATGGGAGGCATGTTGGTAGAGGGATGATGGAGTTGGAGTGACGCAGAGCTCTACACGAGTGGATGTGTGGTAATATGGGTGACCGAGGAGATTGGCAATGGCAGGGAGGACTGAGGGGGGAATTCGTCTGGGTGAGGGGTTCCTCAGTGGGCGCAGGGATGGCGTGGTAGTGGCAGGGGACTGCTGGAGTTTGGAGAGCTAGAGAGCTCGTATGGTTTGTAAGTTTGAGATTGCGAAGGGTTTATGAACGGGGAATGAGGGGTTGTTCTCTAGTCTGTGTGAGAAGTTACTCAGTGGACTCAGTGGGGAGAGAGGAAGGGAGAGAGGAAGAAAATGCAGAGCAGACACCAGATACAACCAACAGCAATGACACAATCTATAGTCAAGTGTCTAGGAAGGGAAAAAAGGCCCAGGACAGAAAACACGACACCTAGAAGCGAGTTATCAGGACAGAGGGAAGAACCTAGTTTAGTTTAGTTTAGTTTAGTTTATTATTTATATGGCGCGCCATACCCTGGGGCATCAGGGCACAAACAGACAAGGATATGCTCAACTTAGTTACAAGTACATGAAAAGTAGGAAAAAAATAACACACATCAACAATGTTACAATATAGGCAGGTCAACCTAGATAGAGGGATAGATGGAAACGCCTAAATTATTAAACACAGCAGCAATTCAAGAACACACAGATACGACTTTCCTAGAAAAGAGGAAAAAACACCTCTGCTTTCCCTGTAATACATTGTCACATTACAGGAAACCTAAACTGTAAATACAGTCATGGTACATTATCATCTTCTGCACCGGAGGCACGCCATTCAAACCCCATGTCTACCTCCTATGAAATCATAGAATAATTCACTTGACATTTCTAAATTTAAAATTAATAGGGATGGGGGAAGGAGTATTCCCAATTTTATTTAAGTAAACACAAAAACAAAGTTAAAAAAGACAAAAAGAGACTCTGAATAAAAGACCACTGAAGAAAAACAAACGATGGAAAGAAGAAAATCCGTATGATGGCACTTCCTGGGCATATGATGCCAAGATCTGGTATATGCCAGCAGTACCTGTGCATACGATGCCAATACAGAGTAAAAGGTGGGTGTACCTAGCTATACAAAGGACATTTTTGAAATCAGTACCTGTACACATGGACATATTATCCCAATGACTGGGATATGACTATATCCCTCAGGTAAACGATGGAGTTAACTGCGTATATGATGCCATTACTACACAGCAACATGAACACCATACATAAATCCAGTTGTATAACCACACATATGCAAATCGTATGCTCAAAAACAAAACACACACTGATACAACCATACATATCAAACCATGCTCGGTATAGATTGGTTCATTTCAAGTTTATACATAGGGTCCACTACTCTCTGATGAGTCTGAGCAGAATTTATCCCGACAGGTCTCCGGAGTGTAGGAGATGTGGGGGGGAACCACCAGATTTTTATAATGTGGCTTGGAGCTGCCCGCGCATTGGGTTGTTCTGGCACAAGATCGAAGGGGCAATGTCTGTAATGCTTCCTACACCTCGACTCTATACGCCGGCAGTGTGGATGCTAGCTCTGATAGAGGGCGGTTCTCGTAATGAACAGAGACTGCTGGGAATGGCGGTGGGGGTTGCCAGACAGTTGGTGGCCAAGATGTGGGGCAAGAGGAATCCGCCAACCTTTCGTGCCTGGCTGGACTTCATGACACAGTGTGAACACAGGGAAACCCAATATGCTGCAACTATGCCGGCCACAAGCCGTCCAATTGACTATTGGCCCCCATTCCAAAGCTATTTATCTGGAATGGACACTAGGTCACACTCACCGGGTGGAGAGCTGGAATGACTCTGGTCAGCAAAATAAAGTGAGACCACCAATGTTACAGATGAAAGGTGGAGAGCAAAGGAGGGGCCCTCATGGGTAGAAGTCTGTGATGATGTCAACTGTGGTTGCTGGGGTATTGTGACGGGAATTTGTATTGAGACGTTAACAGTGGCTGGGTGGGGTTGGGCAGGAGGGAGGTTTGGAGTTGTAGTAATGTTGTTGTTTGTTGATAAAATGAATAAATAAAGAGTTAAAAAAATACATATCAAACCACATATACAGCCACTCTCCACCAATAAACCCATTTGTACCCTACACAACACATACATTATGCAAAGGAGGGCAGTCTGGGATGTAAGGGTGCCAACCCCTCTTGTTTTTTGTGCTAAGTGAAAGGTAATAAGTTTTGATAAAAATTAAAAACGTACTTTCACCCAGCATCAAGCACACTTCTAATGGAGAGACAGGCACAATGGTTGTTCTTGCGTGTTGTTGCAAATATACTGCTCCCTTTGGTTTTTGTGCTATGTGAAAAGAGGTAGGGTTTGATTCCTATTCGAAATCTACATCTTTATTCTAGCATGATGAGCAGTACTGTTGCAGGGACAGGAAGTCAGGCACATGCAATGTGGTGGTGCCTGCAACTGGGACAGGCAGGATATGGGTGATTTTTGCATGGAGCCTGTACACGTTTACATTGAGAGGATGTCTGAATGCTTGAAGGTCCAGCCAACCACCACATAGCCTGTGTAAAACCAGTGTAGTCCTGACTAGCAGCAGACTTGGGCCAGTTTGGTGGTTCCTGCCTGTGAGGCCTGGGTGGGCAATCCAGATGATTGTGTGGTGGTGGCAGGAGCCCCAGCTGAGGTGGAGCTGATGAGGTGACAAACATGTAAGTGTAGAAATAAAAAACTGTATTGTATGTATGTTTGTATTTATCTATGGTTGTGTTTATGTATGTGTGGGGTTGTGTGTCTGTGAGTGTACATGTGTGAGCATGTGCACATGTTTGTTTGTTTGTTTATTTTATTTTTATAGCGCAGCTGACCCTGAGGTATCTGGGTGCAATTAAGTCCCAATAATAGGGTTACAGACATAGGCAGTAGACCGGTTGCGGTTGCATAAGTAGACATAAATATATACAGCTGAATAGGATAATGCATTTGGATTCGATAAGAGGCATGCAGTAGACAGTTAGATGCGATTGTAAGGAATTGTGTGTAAGGGTTCCTTATCTCAGTTAGTTCTTGCTAGTCAGCCAGGTGATGGCATCTCTCTGGAAGTTAGAGAATAACCGTGTTGTCTTGAGAGGAGGTGGGAGGGTGTTCCATAGTTAGGTCGCCATGACAGGGAAGCTACTTCCTCCTGATCTTTTTAGTTTGTATCTGGGGACCAGTAGAGAGGGCGTGTTAGTTGATCTGGAGGCATGTGTTGTGGATCTGATGGTGATTTTTTCTATTAGATAGGGTGGTACTGTGTGGTTCAGGGATTGGAAGGTAAGGCACAAGGTTTTTAGATCGATTTTTTCCTTTATGGAGAGCCATTTGTGTTGTCTTCTTATTCCTGAGATGTGTTCTCTTCTTGGTAAATTTAGGGCAGCTCTAAGTGCATTGTTCTGCAGTATTTGTGGTTTGTTGGTCACAAACTTGCTGGCGCCTATGTAGAGTCTGTTACAATAGCCCAGCTTGGACAGTATGAGTGCTCTGGCTAGGATAAGACAGCTTTCAGTTGAGAGCAGTGGTCCACAGGCTCTTATTAGCTTGCTTGTGTAGGCAGTGGCTGAGGCAGTCGCGTTGGCTTGTTTGTGCAAGTTGGATGTGGCATCCAGGTAAAAGCCTAGAGTTTTTACTTCTTTGGTTACATGGATATTATTCCCGTCTATATTGAAGGAGTCTTAGCTAGGGTTTATCTTGTTTAGGTTGGATGGGGAGCCTAGTAGCAGAAGTTCTGTTTTGTCATCATTCAAGCAGAGGCCATGGATGTCCATCCATGCCTGAATGATTAGGTAGATTTAATTCACAAGCCGTACATCTGTGTCATAGATGCCTGTTAGAGGCAGGAGGATCTGGGTGTCATCCGCGTAATTCGTGTAGGTGATACCCAGTCGGTCCAGTTCATCAAACGAGGCTTCATGAAGATATTATACAGGGTTGGGGACGCCACATGTGATGGGTAAGGGGTCTTCTGCAGCGGTCAGTGAGAAGACTCACATAGTCCTACTGCTGAGGAATGATTTGATCCCGGTGATTGCCGACTGGGAGAGGTGGTGAGGTGGTCACAGAGTACTCTGTGGTCCATCAGGTCAAAGTTGGCCGATAGGTCCAGAAGGAGCAGGATTGCATTTCTTCCTTTGTCTTTGAGTTCATCAATCTGGCTTTTTTAAGTCAATCAGGGCTGTTTCGGTCCTGTGTTAAGGTCTAAAGCCAGATTTAGGAGCTGGTTCGTCTCTAGGTAGTCTTGGATTTGCAGGTATGCAAACCTATCTAAAACTTTCAACAAGAATGGGACAGTTGTGATTGGCCTGTAATTGGTGGGTATGACAGGGTCTAAGGTTTGTTTTTTTAAGTAATGGGAGTACTCAATATTCCTTCAAGTTACTGGGTACAATGTCTTGAAAATGAGGCGTTGATTAATTATGTTAAGAATGGTGCTAGGCCTCTGGCAGCATCTTTGATGATCTGTGCTGGGCAGCTATCTCCCTGGCATCTTGTGAGTTTCAGGAAAGTGATTATTTTTTTGTACTTCTGGTACAGATACTTTTGAAAATGTGAAGCCTTGGGAGTGTTGAGTGTGATGTTCTTGGGGTGGAGAGGTTGAGGCTATGTTAGTTAGGTTACGCCATTTGTTTGCTATTTTGGCTTGCAGAGTGGCAATTTTGTTGGTGAGAGCATTCTGGATGCTCGTATACCAGGGCTTGTCTTTTTTCTTTTTTTTGCTTGAGTCGGTGGGAGGGTTGGGTGTCTCAATTTCTCTTAATATGATGAAGAGCTCTTTGGTGCTGGAGCTGGCTTGGTTAATTCTGTTGTTGTATCGCGCTTAGTGCGGATGATCTCCTCTTTGTATTTGGCTGAAAGGTTGGCCAGGTTGGTTTTTTTCTCTAAGAAGCGGTTGTTTTCCATAATCACTCGAGTTTTCTTTTTCGGATCAGAGTGTTTTTAACTCAGGGGTGAACCAGGAGTTCAGGTGGGCTCTTGGTTTGCCTTTGCACATCTTCATGGGGCCGACTGCGTCATGGTGACGTTGTAGGCGTCTACTAGTAGGTTAGGGTCTGTAGTGTTCAGGAGAGAGTTAAGGTTGGGGATCACCAGTGGCATAATTGCCTCTGCAGATGTTTCATTTGTTTCTTGTTGGGAATGGCAGCTCTATGGGGCTGCTTTTGTTATGTGAGTTGTTAGTGGCTATCTCGAAGGAGAGGAGGTGACGTTGTAGGCGTCTACTAGTTTCAACTTCTTCCTAGACTTTTATTTTAAAACAAAACCGTTCCCGAACGGTTTCTTTTTAAAATTAAAGTATAGGAACGATAAAACTTAATTAAAAGAAGTAGAGGAGCACCGCTCCCGACCTCGCCCGCCCACTTCGACCACTGGATTGCAGAGTTATCCTGTCCTCCCCAAATGAGCCTATGGGCCCAGGGGGTCGATAGATTAGGTGAATTGTGATTGTGCTTTTGTGCGAAGTCTGTAGTTTGGCTGAGAGTAGTTCACAGGAGAGAGATGGTGAGGTGATTATTCTCATGTCTAGGGTTTTCTCGAAAATGATGGCGATACCCCTTCCTCTTGAGTCGGGTCTGTCCGCTCTAATGATGGAGAAATTGTTGGGAACTGCTAGTAAGAGCGAGGGGCTGGCCGCAGCATGCTGCCAGGATTCAGTTACTGCCAGGAAGTTCAGATTTGTGGCTAGGATGATATCTGCAATGTGGGTGGCATGAGCTATCACAGACCCACCATTTATTAGGGCTCCCTTGATCTTGAGGTTGCGGGCGTGGGGGGTAGGGGTAGTAAGACGAGTCTTATTTTAGGCATCTGATGTTTTATTTGGGGTTGAGCTCCTTGTCAGGGATTTTCTTTTGGTGGATGAGTGCATTGCGTATTTGCATGCTGGTGTGTGAATGTAATATGTGTGCGCGCAGGGGAGCATTGAGGCTCATCAATTGTCGGCAGGTGGAGATATGGAGAGGAAACAATGTGCTGGGCCAGCAGTGAAACTTTGGAGCCAATGCTAAAGACATGGCTTGTCTTGTTAAAGTGGCATTCGTGCATTTTGATGGAAAGTCAACATGGGCGTGTTCCTACTTGGCATACATGTCATATATTAGCTCAGCCAGCAAAGGAATGCTCTCCCACAGAGGCATTACTGATATCATGGCTAAAGCCAAAATGAGGGTGTTCTTGTGTGGCAATATTGACATATATTGGCTGAACGAGCATGAGCACATTCTCTTACAGTGGCATTATTGGTATTTTGGGCAAAAACAACAATAGTGAGTTCTTAACTACTAATACCAAATACCAAAATTGACTAGTCTGTTTACAGTGGCATTATGGGCAAAGCCCATATGAGTGCATTTATACGTGGCCATAGTGGCATATACTGGGACAGTCATCAAGGACCAATATGAACATTTTCTTACATGGCATAACTGGCATACAGTGGCACAGCCAGCATGGACTTGTCTGCTTACAGAAACATTACTAGCAAAGCCTAAATTGGTGTATTCTTACGTGGAGGTACTGGAATATATTTGCATAGCCTGCATGTACTTGTCTGCTTACAGTGACATTACTGACATTATGGGGAAAGCCAGCATGGGTTTGTTGAGTTAGTTCTTATGTGGCAATGCTGGCATATATTGACACAGCCAGCATTGCCTTATCTGATTACAGTGACCTTAAAGGCATCATGGTTTTAGCCAATATGAACATGTTACAAGGTTATATTTACATAAATGGCCACATCCAGGATGGACATGTGTTCTCACAGTGAAATGATTGGCATTATGAGCAAATCCAACATGGGTGTGTTCTTATTTGGCAAGGCCATCATTTATTGTAGATCCAGAATGGTCATGTCTTTTTACAGTGCTAATGCTGGTATTATAGATAAAGGTAAAATTAGTGTGTGCTAACATGGGAATACTGCCACGCATTGGCACAGCCAAAATGCACATATTTTCTTGTAGTGTCATTGTTGGCATTATTGGGTACAGCCAGCATGAAAATGGCTGGCAGAATACTGGCATATATTATGTGCAAAGACATGATGAAAATGCACTGAAAAGTATCCTGTTGGTGACCTGACATCTAGCGCGTAACCGTGGAAGCCCCTTGAAGTCCCGCTTACCTGCTGGATGCTGGACGCTATCTTCTTTTGGATTTCCTCCACAGCGCTTTTGTTTTACTGGCAGAACTCTATTATCCACAAGGTGAAGCCCTTAACAAAGAAGCCTTCCTAAAGAGACTATCAAGTTTACAGATACTATCTTAGTAATCTTACTTTTTTCCCTCTTTAGGCTGTGCAGACAACGGCCTCTGGGTGTGGCTATAAAACAATGGAAGCCCCGTGAAGTCCCGCTTATCCGCTTTGCCGCGCTTCTCGCGGCTTGCGGCTAGTTTTAATTTTTACTTTTAATTTTTCTTTTTAATTATTTTGTTTAATATTCACTTTGGGAGCACCGTGCGTTGTGTGTATAACATCAACAAGCGCTACAGAAACCAAAATGAAAAGAGCCATTATTTCACTGAAATCGGGCAGGCCCGTTATTACACCAGCTCATGTCGCCAATTCTGAGGGCTCTCTGCCTAATTCACCGTCATGCCACTCCAAAAAATCTCGCTTGAGCTCTACTCCGTGCACGACTACAGCCAAATTCAAATTGAAATCCAAAGCAGAACTGCTTTTGGGCATGGATATTCGCTCTTTTCTTTGTGATGCAGGCAAACTGGATTCCAGGGAAGACGAACAAACCCATGGTTTGGATAAAGCAAACAAACTGTTGATAAAATCAGTCGGCCCAGACAATTGATTTCAAAATGACACGTTGCATGGGCCCTGTGGTTCACAAGACATTGTAAGCCCATCAAGAGCGCAACCAAATGGTGGGACTGCTGGTATCCTCATGGTCACATTTGCTAAAGAAAATGTTTCCTTGACAGATAGTATACTTTTTAAAAATGTGTTAACTGGTAAGGCAGTTACATCTGTTGACCATTCTGTCCTTTCTGTACCGGCTGTTAATGACACTTTAAACGCCAAAACTCCTAGTTCTGGCAATATGGCAGTCATTGATTTGGACATGAATGACTCATGTTTCACTGCTCACACTCTTTCTGATAATTTATCCAAGTCACCAATCATGTTTACAACCATTAGCGATACTGATTCAGCTGAGAAAATTTCATTTATTGCTCCAACTCCACGCAATATTGCTGTTAATCATCACTCAATAGCTGAAGCGGCTGACACACAAAATAATATGGTTGCCATTGCTTTATCATCTATGAACACAGCTATTTTTTCTCTTGCGAAGCTATTTGAAACCTTGGTCTCTAAGGCAGATGTTCACTCTCAGCAATTGAATCAGCTTCTGGCTGGGCATTTAGACATTGCAAACAAACTTGATACTTTGGGGGGCATACCTATTTTATCCTCTGAGAAAAAGTCTGTAAGCTCGCAAGCCAATATACAGATAGAGGTTTGCCCCCAGTCATATCATACCATACCATACATAAACAAGCCTATTACTGACTTGATGGATAGTGGCAAGGAACCCGTGGCTGTCTGTCAACCACAGGAAAAAAAGTCAATTATGCCTTGTTTGGGGGCACTAGTTCAGGGGATTCATCTGTAAAACAAGTGAAATTAAAAGGAGACTCGCAGAAGAAGTCGAAAAACATAAAGACTGTAACTAAGCGATCTTCTCAAATTAAATAATTTGTCAAAAACCTAACACTTCCTTCAATGAACTCCAGAATGGCCTCTAAGGCAATAACAAAAAATATCTGACACAATCTCAGACCAAGAAAACCAAGGAGGCCATGGAAACAAACAAACCTGTACAGTCATACAGTCCGTTAAACGCCTTGGTAAATGTAGTCTTGGCAGTAGAAGATGCTTCACCTTCAAATGAATCAAATGATTTACCAATCTTGCAATCCAAGTTACCTGCACAAGAGCAGAATTTAACTGATCAGCGTAGTGAAATCAGACAGGCTGTTGACGACTATATGGCCTCTCAACCAGCCCCAAACAAGCTGGTTTGACCCTAATTCTGTGGCATCTCAGAAAACACAATCACTAGGGCAACAAACAATGAATGGCATTTGTACAGCGTCTCACAAGAACAAATTTCAACACGAGAGACTCCCCTGTACGGACATTGAAGCATTGATTAAAACCACATTAGCAAAAATTCTTAATATTGGCGCAGTTCCAGGTGGAGAAGTGTCTAGAGCTGGGGTTTTGGCGAATATACCACCTTCTGAGTCTCGTAACAAATCAAAACAGAGAAATTGGACGCCTCGTTTTAAGAGACCTGCTGTCCATTCGCTATCTTTTAGATGTTGCCCCGCTCTGGCACCTCAGTACCGCTTGAACCGTGCATCTGTTTTGGCCATATTTTCCGAACTCCCAGAATTAGATGATATTGGCACTATCGACATAGAGCAAGTGGAATTCCCTGATTAGTCTCAATGGTCTGCAGTAACATTATGGATAAACTCTAGAATTGTAGTCAATGCTATTTGGGCAGTAAGGGAACAACTGTTTGAGTTAGGATTTATAGTCTTAGCAGAATCAGAGACATCTGAACCCATGATAAGAGAAAACTCTTATCAAATTATACATCAATCTGTGTATCATAAACAAAATAGTGGCCCCCCTAAATATGATCTCATTCAAAAAGATACTCAGCGTTAGCATCAGGATTTGTATGGCACCACTCTTTCCTTGATCAGCTGGAATTCCAGGGGGCATCGACACCTAATGAACAATCAATCTAATAGCTTGTTGAATCACGATGTCATATTAATACAGGAATCTTGGCTTGTACACCCCCCCTCCTGGAACAATTATGACATCTTACTTACACCAGCTGTTAAGGGAAAGTTTGGGAGACCTACTTCTGGATTGCTAACAGCTGTCAAACAAAGCTCTACCTTTAAATTAGAACCATGGTTCTCTCCAAACTCCTCAATACAAATGTCAAAACTTAGTGGTCATGATATACACTGTGCACTCATCAATGTCTACTGGAATGCATCAAGTATTACAGATGATACATTTTTGGACTCCATGAACAAGGCTCTTGACCTCACTGCCTTAGATGGTAATGTGAATACTATCATTATAGCTGGCGACTTTAATCTCCACTGTTTGGGATCGACCAAGAAATCAGAGTTGAGTCGTCTGAGCAAATGGCTGAGTCTAGTAGAGTCCAGAAGTTTGTTTATGTTAAATGGTTCAATCGCTCCTGATATACCTGCTAGAGCAACATGGCAGCGTGCTTCTAGCAAGGGAATTATTGATTACATTTATGTTGACACACGTATGCTGAGTAGAGTAAAATCCTTCCAAGTTATAGACGCGGAAGTAAGCAATCACAACATTCTTAATGTGACCTGGATCTGTAACACAAATATGACCCAAGAAAAACCTCAACATCTTAAAGGTTCTATTAATGTAAACACAGCTAGGAATAGATTATCCTGGTCAGAGTCTTCCTTAGAAGCGTTTAGATTTTGCTATGAAGCTCAGCTAAAGCACCAGAATTCTTGGGATCAAGATTCAACAGTTACATACCATGAATTAATGCAGTTGTTCCAACCTACGTCCATCGTCCATAAACAAAAACAAACTCCTCACTTTCATGTCTTTGATCATGAAATTAAAATCATGAAATCTTGAGTTCGGGCGGAAAAAAGGGCGGCCTCTAAACTTCATGGCGATGAACGAGCAAGGACCTTCACTCAGATTAAAACTAGGTACAGGAATTGGCTAAGAGGCAGGCGGGCCAAACTATACCAAAATGATGGTAGCAATCTGTTAAAAGTATTGGCACGTAAAAATGCGGCAGAATCCTGGAAGATAATTAATCAAATTACTGCAGGACACCAGGTTGCTGTTCAGACCAACGATGTGAGTGAAGAGACTTGGGTACAGTATTATTCCAACTTGTACGCCCTCCCCACTGTGACCTTGGAAACCTATGAGCTTCCACGTCAATCTGTATTTAAGCTCAGTTTTGATAGACACGATTTATTATCATTTATTAATAAAAACCAATTGCTCAAGGGCCCCTGGGCCTGATGGGCTATCAAATATGCATTTGAAGCAATTTCCAGAAATTTGGGCGGAAATACTATATTCCATGTTCATGAACATACTTACGACTCAGCAAATCCCAATAACATGGAAACAATCCATTATCATTCCTATCTACAAGAAAGGTGACCGGTCTAATCCGGCCAGTTACCGACCAATATCTTTGTTAGACGTACCTGGGAAAATCTTCTGTCGTCTAATTTTAAGAGACTTGTATGATTGGTCCAAAAAACATAATCTGATAGATCCCTTTCAATCTGGTTTCATCACAGGACTTGGCACCCTGCCTAACATCATAACCATCAACATGTTGAAAGCTCAATATGCAACACGGAAGCAGTCCCTGTATTTTGCCTTCATAGACTTTCGGTCAGCTTTTGACTCTATAAACCGGGAACTTATGTTTCAGAAATTACATCTTCTAGGTTGTCCGGCTTCATTGTTAACGCTTATTGTTCAGTTGCACTCTGACACCACTATGCGAGTGAGGTTACATTTTGAGGGTCTTTTGTCCTCATCTTTTGCCACACACATGGGCCTCAAACAAGGCTGTATTTTAGCCTCCTTTTTGTTTAATTTATTTATTCTTGATTTAGGCAAATTCTTTACTTGTGTTTTATTTGATGCTCCAGAGCTAGGAGGGCAACGTATAGGATGGTTGCTATGCGCTGATGATTTGGTTTTAATATCGCAGACACCAAAAGGATTACAAAATTTACTAACTGCTCTCTCCATTTATGTTAATGATAACCATCTAATTGAGAACCTCGATAAATCCAAAGATTTTGATTTGCAAGTATCAGGTCATCAGCAAACCCATTAATTACACCTGGACTATTGGTACTGAGCCTCGGAAAACTGTGTCAGAATATAAATATCTAGGTCTTACGGTACGGAAGACAACAACTAACAACTTCTATCTGATCAATTTGCAGTCAAAACTCACTAATCTGATTTCCCAAGCTAGAATCTTGAATTTTAAATATGGCAAATTTACCTTAAAGCATCTTATACTCTTCTATGAGCAAAAGGTAATACCTATACTGACATATGCTGCCGAATCAAAACTTTGCCTCAATGATCAAATGTGGAAGTTTGAAGCTTCCTTTTGGAAGAGTTTTGCACTTACCAAATTGGGCTCCTATGCCCATTTTAAGATTTGAGTTTGGCTTGAATTCAATGGCTTCTAGAGTCAAATGGTGGATGTGTGTTTTCTTTCGTAAATGTTTATTGGGGCTAGGAAATAATAACATATTAAGCACGGTGGCATGTCATCTCAATTCTTCTAACCAGGTCTTTCCGCGCACATGGCGTAATCTTGTAATAGACACTTTGGCTGTGGCCGATGTTACAATTCCACTTCTCATTGAAAACCCAGTGCGAGCTAAGGAAAAGTTCTATCAGTGGGCATGGATATCAAATCGAGAAACATGTTTGAAGTACAAAGATTTTAACAACAGTAATTTTGGTCATAAACGTCTGGGCCATGTCGCATGTTACTTGTTAAAATGCCCCTCAGCAAACATAAGGAACAAATATTTGTGGTTCCGATTGAATTTGTACCTAAACAGAGAAGTCCTTGCTAGGCGCAATTCTATTCCAGCCAATTTGAACTATTGTTGCTATTGTGGGTTGGTTTATGAAAAAGAGACTTTACAACACTTGATTGTTTCTTGTAGTAGTTTGCATGAACAACGATCCAAATTTTTCTCCAACTTGATGAATTTATATAGTGAACAAGATGAAACTCAAATTTGGAAATTATTATGTGCTGATATGAAATTTCCCATGTCGCAGTCAAGTTGTAAATATCGAGTGACCACATTTTGTTAAGTGCTTGGATTCAAATGTGCAATTGGGTTGTGACATGCCTATGATCTCTTTTTAAGTATCTATTTAGGATTTTATTTCTTATCTTTTCATTATAATAGAGAATAATGGTTAAATGTTTATTTTTATTTTTAAATGTTCATATATTTCAACTAACTAACCCAATCAATTTTTTGTTATATTTCCTCTTTGAAAAGTTGATTTATTCAGCTATATCAAAATAAAAAATAAAAATAAAAAAAAGACCTGACATCTAGTGGATTTTTTCATATATCTCCCTACAAAACAGAGTTTACATTTGATGACTTTATATACAGTTGTCCACAAAACGTGTGCTGCAAAATGCACCATACTAACCCATTATTCATAAATAATTCTCTGGGGTTATATCTCCCAAGCCTATCATTATTGGTTGGGCCCCTCTCACAGTGCTTGGTTGTGCATGTCATTCATGAGAAAGATTTACCCCCGCCAATAAAATAAATCACTAACTGATTTAAGACAGGGTAGACAAATGCTTGTTGGGGAGATACAGCAGTATATGGCTCCTCATATTATGTTATCGTGTGATAGACATTCTTATTAAAAAACACCATCTGGGATAATGCATTTATTTTGGGGTTTTGTGTAGACTGCACACTGTAAAGCTAATCATCACACAGGAAACCCTTTTTCATGGATTCATTACAAAAAAGCAACACTACCAAAACACCTGCAGCCAGGAAACAAGAGCAAATAGCTTAAGTAACTGAATACTTAAGGAAAACCACAAGCAACCAGTTTAATATTTTTCATGGAGTTGGGAAAGAGAGGAGATAAAAGGATATGTACTGGAAGGGTAATCCAATTTTAGTCATCGCAATGAGGAAAGACCTGGTATTTCTTTAAGTTATAAGATTTAATGAAGTCTCATGTATTTGTATTTGTATTTTATTTGCATTTGTATTTTATTTATTTATAAAGCGCACCAGGCCCAAAGGCATCTGGGCGCATCACTTAGGTTAAAACACAGTATGGGGAAACACAGCATTTACAAAAACGATATACATACACATATAGTACAGTATAGTTAATTACATATTTACACAGGAGAGAGGCTGTAGGCTCTCGCATAAGTGGTAGATGACGAGCGGTCTGAGTCAGGGGCAGGTCTTGGGTAGACAGCCAGGTTTTGGCCGTGTTTTTGAAGGCCTGGAAAGATGGTTCAGCTCTTAGTCGGTTGGGGAGCGAGTTCCAGAGTTTCGCAGCCATTACTGGGAAACTGATCCCGCCAGATCTCTGAAGGTTGAAGCGAGGTATGGCTAGGCAATTAGTCTAGGCGCTTCTGAGGGGTCAGTTCGAGGTGTGGATGGAGAATCTATTGGCCAAGTAGCTTGGCACTTGGTCAGTGAGGCATATGTGAGTAAGAGCAAGTGTTTTCAGAGAGATTCTTTGTGTTACTGAGAGCCAGCTGATACTTTGTCTGGTGTCCGAGATGTGTTGGTTCCTAGGGATATTTAGTGCAGCTCTAATGGCATTGTTTTGGATGATTTGTAACTTATTGATATTGCAAAGGTTGGTGCCAAGATAAAGGGTGTTGCAATAGTCGATTTTTGACATCACCAGAGTCCTAGCTAGTGTAGTACAGTTGGCTGGAGATAAAATAGGATGGCATGCTGTGATGAGCTTACAAGTGTAAGCAGCAGCAGAGGAGACTGCGTTAGTTTGTCTAGCCAGAGATAGGGTAGAGTCAATATAGATGCCTAGCGTTTTAGTGTCCTTGGAAACCTTAATGGTGTTGCCATCAATAATGAAGGACTTAAACAGAGGGTCTAGTTTGTTGAGTCTTTGGTGAGAGCCAAGGATGAGGAGCTCTGTCTTTTCGTCATTCAGACAAAGTCCATGTTGCGCCATCCAGGCTTGGATGAGTTGGTAGATGGAGTTAACAGCAAGGGAGTCAGTTGCATGATCGCCTGTGATAGGGATGAGTATCTGGGTGTCGTCTGCATAATTAGCGTAGGTGACACCCAGATAGTACAAAATATTGAATAGTGGCTTCGTAAACACGTTGTACAAATTGTTAGAGGTGGCGTGTGACCCCGAGGCCCCCCACACACACACGCGCGCACATGCAGACAGCAGAGAGACACGGTACGCGTGTTGCTGGTACAGGGTCCCGGCCGCAACTGGCGACCGGACCTCCTTTATTCCATACACGCATGCGCAAGCCCGAACGAGGCTTGCGCCTGCTCACAATAGACACATACTACGCAACATCCCTCCCTTTTACCCAAACAATGAACAAGTCTCAACAGTAACAAAAAACAAACAAAACCTTGGATCACTGGAACAGTTCTCGACCTCCTACGAGACCGGGTCCATGATAATGTCTTGGCATCTGGATGGGCGTTGGCACCCCTCCCGGCTCGGGTACCTTCTGCCCACCTCTCGAGGTGGTCTCGGTGTCCCCGGGACCTCTGGAGGTCCTTCGTCTACCGGGGGTGCTACGGGCTGGGGCCCTGGGGAGGATGCATATTGTGGCACCTGTGGGGGCGCTGCCCGGGGGCCGGCCTCAATCCTCTTGAAGTATGATATGTGTCTCGTGATCGTTCCCCTCTCGTTGGCCGTTGTGACCATGGACCCCTTAACATGGGTCACTCCTAGTGGCTGGGCCTCATACGGGAGGGATTGCTTCCCCTCTGGCCGCCTGTTTTGGACCAGGACGGTGTCCCCTACTTCGATAGTCTTCTCCTGCAGGTTCCTGCGTGCATTTTCCCGCTCATTCTTGATCCTTCGCTCCAGGCGTACATGGTTGTTGTCGATCACCCCTGGGCGGCGCCCCTCTACCTCATGCAGCAGTCCTCTGGGGCAGCGGTTGAAGAGTGCCTCTGCCGGCGCGACCCCGGTGGACTGATGGGGGGTTGTCCGGTACTGTTGAAGGAATTCAAAGAGGTTCTGGTGCAGTTCCCCTCCCCCATCCAATGAGATTCTGAAGATCTTGTTGAGTGTTTGCATGAAGCGCTCGGCCTCTCTGTTCGCCCTGGGCCAGAGCAGGGTGACTTTCCGGTGTTTGATCCCTCTCTCCTCACAGTACCTGGTGAAACTGCTGCCCCTGGATGCAGCTACTGGGGTTGTGGCCCTGCACACTCTTGCGTATTGTCCTGGCGTGCTACAGCTTCCGCAGACTCTTGTCATTGCAGGGCACTCCCCAGCATGTGGCAGGTCGTACCCACAGTACGGACAGGACTGCGGATTTCCGGGCTTTGAGGGGCTGTCCGCTCTTTTAGGACCCCAGCGCGTCCTACCTGGGGCAGAGCACCCGATGGCGAAGGCATCCTCGCTCTTCCCTAGATGCACTGCCGCGTCCATTTTAGCGCCTCTAGACTCAGCCAGTTCATATGCTCGCCCAGTGTCCAGGATTTGTGCCAGCGTCAGTCCTCGCTCCCTAAGCACCTGCCTCCGCAACTTCCCAGAGCTGCACCCCTGTATCAACTGGTTCCACACCATCTCCTCCTCATTCACCCACCTGCAGGTGCTTGCGAGGTGTCTCAACCTTGCACAGAACTGGTCCAAGGACTCCTCCCCTTGTTGCTTCTCTGCACACATCACAAATCTGTCGAAGTCGACATTCACCTTGGGGAGAAAGTGGTCCCAGAGGGCCTGTTTCACTGCATCATAGGTAACCACCTGAAGGTTCAACGAGTCAAAAATCCTGTGGAACTCCGTGTCAGCTCAGTACACCATCGTGGCCACCTTCGCATCACCATCAGTCTCACCTGAGGCCCTGAAAAACATTTCCAGTTTCTTTACCCACAGTAGCCACTTTGGCCCTAGTTTGGACGGTGGGCCTGGGGTGTCGAATTCAGGCATGGGTGCCAGGCTGCTATGCATCCTGTGTGGGACTGGCATGGGGGCTCCATCCTCTCCATTTTCCTCACCCATGGTGGTGACTGGGGTGAGGGTGTAGCCGTTTGGTCAGCCCAGAAGTGTTTCTCACTGACCTTCTATTGTCCAGGATGGGTGTCCAGGCTCAAAAGGGCCCAGGTTGATGATGGGATGGGCCTGCAGCTGCAGTAGGTGATGCCTTCAGCCTTTCCTCAATGATAACCACAGCCCTTTATTCTTAAAGGGCCATGGAGTGTCCAAAAATAAATTTTTGATAATCTGGACCACAGCCGGCGCACAAGCACCCGTGTGGGCCACAACCGATGTGATCCGCGTGTTTCCAAGATGGCCGCCGGCCAAGTGCGTAGGTCCGCGACCACGTGGGGAGACAAAACACTTTCTCCGACTTCACAACAGCTGGAGCAATGTTGCGATCCCCACAGCCACGGCTCCTCGTCGCCAGTGTTAGAGATGGCGTGTGACCCCCAGGCCCTCCGCGCACACACGCGCGCACATGCTGGCAGCAGAGAGACACGGGACGTGTGTTGCTGCTATGGGGTCCCGGCCATAGCTGGCGACCGGGACCTCCTTTATTCCATACACACATGCGCGAGCCCGAACGAGGCTTGCGCATGCTCACAATAGACGCGTACTACGCAACACAAAGTAGGGGAAACACACGATCCTTGTGGTACCCCACAGGTGACTGGTGAAGATTTTGCGGCCGCAGAGGGGGAGAAAAACCTCATGGATCTGTTATCCAGAAATGAACTGAGCCAGGCCGTTGCTTTGTCAGAGAAGTGGGCAGCTAGTTGGAGGTGTCAACAGAGTATTTGGTGATTTACAAGGTCACAAGCCGCAGATAGATCAAATAAACGTAGAAGGGTGAGTTTGCCCTTATCTTTTAGGTCTTCAGTCTGGGTTTTAAGATCAATGGGGGCAGTTTCGGTACTGTGCTGCGGACGGAACCCAGATTGCTTCAGTCCCAGGAGTTTGTTAGATTCCAGGTAATCTTGGATCTGCAAGTAAGCAGCTCGATCGCGAATTTTTTAGCAAAAATAGCACTGTTGTAATGGGCCTGTAGTTGGTTGGTATATTAGCATCCAATGATGGTTTTTTCAGGAGTGCGATGACCGAGGCGTCCTTCAGGTTGTCAGGGACAATCCTGGTGCTAAATGAGGAGTTTATGAGAGTAGTAATGAAAGGAGCTAGATGATGAGAAGCCTCCATGATAATAGGAGCAGGGCATAGGTCACCCTGGCAGTTAGAGGGTTTGAGGCTGTTAATAATATTTTCAACTTCAGTGATGAATAGGGGTGAAAAGGTGAATCGTTTCAGCGAGTCGAGGTTAGAGTCGTTTTTGGCCGTAGGGGTATTAGGTTGCAGGTTAATCTGCAGACTGTTTTTTTTGTCATTGATTTTGGTTTGGAGAGAAGCTATTTTCCCAAGGAGTGCATTTTGAGTATTGGTGCACCAGGTGCTATCTTTGGTGCACCAGGTGCTATCTTTGGTGCATGTGTTAGGTGGAGTCACATGGGATTCCAACTCTTTTAGTATTCTGAACAGCTCTTTAGTATTGGATTTAGCTTGTTCAATGCGTTTGTTATAGGTGTCTTTTTTGCCTGAAGTATAGCTTCTTTGTAGTTCAGAGTGGCAAGAATAATGCTAGCTTTATTTGTTTCAATGGGATTACTTTTCCAGCATGCTTCAAGAGTCTGTTTTTTTTTGCGTAGAGTTCTCAGCTGAGGTGTAAACCAGGAGTTAAGGTGAGCTCGAGATTTAGGCTTTCTAGATTTAGAGGGGGCAGTGTGGTTGAGGGCTTTCAGAATAGTTTGATTGAACGTGTCGACCAGGACAGTTGGATCGGTGCATGATAATGCATGTTCGTTGAGAACCGGGAGAATTAGAGGGAGGAGTTTTTCACAAGTTATGTCATGCTTATTTCTTGTGGAGATCGCAGGTGCGATGTCTAGGGTGGTACTGATAATTCTGGCAGGGATGTTAAAGGTGATTAAGTGGTGGTCTGTCCAAGCACAAGGTTGGTTGGATTCCACGTTAATTTTGCAATTTAGGTCGGCTAACCAATCGAGGATTCTGCCCTTGGAGTGTGTAGGCTCGTTGATATGTTGCGTGAAGCCTGAATTAGAGAGCAGATTATTGATATCATGGGCAGCAGTATCATTAGTGTCTAGGAGACCCAGATTAAAGTCATCTAGTACAATGATTTGAGATTTGGTTTTAGTGTTGTCAGCAAGAATGTAGGATAGGTCTTCAGCGAAGGTGGATAAAGGCCCAGGGGGCCTGTATATTAGATGAAATGTAATAGTTTGGTTTTGGGTGAGAGCTAGTTTAGCTGTCAGTACTTCTGCTGATGAGATTTGATGCGCAGGGGAAATGCGGAAGTTTGTAGAATTTTTATGTATGATGACAATACCACCTCCTTTGGATTGGCTGGTATTACGATTGTGTCTGATGATAGTGTAGTCTGAAGGAATAGCTAATTAGAGTAGCGGCCTTGAGGCAGCGTGGATCAAGGTTTCTGTGATGGCAATGAAGTCAAGGTCATGTGTTAAGATAAGATCAGCCATATCTAATGCATGAGCAGTAAGGGATCTAGCATTGATTAATGCCCCCTTGATTAAGTTTTTAGGAGCAGGTGGGGTGCTCTCATCTAGGTTCTTGACCATGGTAGATGTGGGTGTTAATGTTAATGTTAATGTTAATGTTAATGTTAAAGGACATTTTTACCGCGCACTATCACCACCAGAGTGGTCCCCTGGTGCACTGGCGGCTCTGAAAGAGGAAGGGAGGATGAGTTAGTGGGAGGAAGCAGGAAAAGTGCAAGAGAGCAGAGATGTGCTGTTGGTGGTGTTGGCTGTAGCAATTGGCGGTAAGTGGTTATTATGTCGAATAGTAAGGGTGCCTTGCCTCAGCGTACGGGTGAATGATGAAGACGCCTAGGGGACTGCGTTCTTCTACACACTAGGTAATGCTCAGATTGGGGGCACATTGTAGAGGATTCCCTAGCTACCCTCATCATGCTACCTAAGGCAATTAGAGGATCACCACAAGGTGCAATCAGGATAGTGAATCTGGTAGCTGTACTGTAGATGTCTACTACAGCCCTCAGAGATGGAGGAAATATCATACAACCACCATAATAATAATACTGCCAAACCTTTAGCAGCAAGGAGCATTGGCAATCTCCCACCCTCTCATTTAAAGAATACATACCCAACACAGAGAAGGAATCGTCCACAGAGGGTGGGAGTTCCAGGAAGCTGCCAAAGTTTTCACAAAATTGACTATTTCAAGAAAGGGAGTGTGGGAATTTTGAGCAGAGAGAGGTTTGGAGTGCACAGGAGAGAGCCAGGAGTTTGGTTTCAGAAGAAGATAGGAGGTTGGAGAAAAGGAGTGAACATGGGTGCAAGGAAAAGTTAATAGGCAAGAAGAGAGGAGGCTATAGAGAAGAAGTTTGTTAAGAAAAGAGGAAGAACTGGTTCAAAGGATGGGAGAAGAGGTGATGTGGAATATGAGGAAAACCAGCCAGTGGAGTGAAGGAAGAACTAGGAGAAAGGAGATGGCGAACATCAGGTGGGGAAAGTGAAATCAGGAATAGGAGAAGTGGATGGAGGTGTTTAGAGAAGCCAGACACAAACACCAGGAAGAGGTTGGGAAGGACTTAGAGTGACAGACGAAGGATGTTAGGAACATTAAAGAGTAAGTGGGGAAACAAAGAGGCTATCCCTGTGCTATATATTTGTGAGCCAGAGCGGTGGAGCAACACAAGTGTGATGAGGCATCGAAGAGGTGCAGGTGAAACAAGTGGTTCGAGAGGAGAAAAGGAAGGACCAGGGGGACAAGCACATGACAAATGGAGAGTGGGTTGGTGGAGGCTAATTAACCTCTACCCAGCTCCATGCCCCAGTCCTCCCAGTGGGAAAAGGGCCCGTCACCAGCCCCTTCCACCAAAAGTGGATGTTTCCTTTGGCAGACCTGTTCTCTGAATCAGAAACTAAGGGAGATTTTCTTCCCACCATACTCAAGTTGCCAAAGACAACCCCAGAGTCAAGAAGATCCAGAAAGCTCACCTCACACAAAGACTTTGTGCCCGATTCATGGAATAAAATAGCTCTAAAAAACGGGCGTTGTGTGCAAAACGCGTGCAAGCGCCCGTTTGTTAATTCATGGAACACATTGCGCGTGGCTTACCGGAGACTTTCGCTGAATCAGCTCAGGTCCAGCACGTCACTACGATACCACAAACGCCTTGCGCGAGATGCCCAGCGAAGGCGTATACCCTCTAGCGCAGTCACCTAAAAAGAGGGTGGAATACGTGGAATGGGGAGCAACAAGTGTAAATATGGGTGTTACGTGGAAAGTACCACAGTAAAATACTTGCAACGCCCACATGCACGCTAACAACACGTATTCATGGAATTGAACAGGGCTCTCTGGCACGCGGAAAAAGACGCGCTAATCCAGAAACACGTCCACGAAGCGAAAGAAGGTGTAAACGTCAACGCGCACTAAAAACAATGCATAAAAAGGGCACGCGAAAAACCAATACGCGTATACAGCTACGATGAATGTCCCATTTTTCGCAGCAGTGATCGCGGGACACCGCAGGAGGAGGAGGATAGCCAGGGCAAGCATTTTTTTACCCAGAACCAGCCTTTTTGGGATGCCTGATGACCAGGTCTATGGCAGGTATAGGTTCCCACCTCATATCATATTAGACCTGGTCACGGGGTGGGAAGATGACCTCACATCACCCACCCTGTGCTCCCAAGCACTGAGCCCCTTCGGTGCTCAATGTACTGCACTTTTTGGCCAATGGGTTATTTCAGCTGACAACTGCCATAGTCGGGGGCATTTCACAGGCCACGCAGTCACGCTGCCTACAACAGGTGTTGGCAATCATGAATGCACGCCCCTCAGTCCGCAGGCACATATACATGCCCAGAACACCCGCAGAAAGGCAGGCCGTGGTCCAGGACTTTTATGGAGTGGCGCACCTCCCTAAAGTGCTTGACACCATTGATTGCACCCATGTGTCACCTAGGGCCACAGAGCACATCTATCGCAATCGCAAGCACTGCATTCCAAGAACGTCCAGGTTGTATGTGATGCCAAGGGAATCATTACCTCTGTATATGCCAACTATCCAAGGTCCACCCATGATAGTTTCATATTCAGAATGTCACCCCTACACCGGGCCCTGGAAGGTGGGAGGAATGGCAAAACATAGCTCATTGGTGGGTACAAATGGCCCTGCAAATGCATGCATGCCTCACACAGACAAATCCACATCACTGACAACCCATCTCACCTCTACAGGGGACAGTGCCTACCCTCTGAGCACCTACATGATGACGCCAATACGGAACCCCACCACACACATTCGGAGTGCTAAAGTCACGCTTCCGCTCCATTGACCACTCTGGTGGTGAGCTACTATATGCGCCACCAGTAATGTGCAGGATCATTGTGGCAGCATGTGTCCTGCACAACGTTGCAAGACGGCATGGCGTACCGGTGGACATTGTGGTGCCCCCACATCCCAAACCACATGCTCGGTGGCTGCGCATGGGAGGGTAAAGGGCACGTGATGAGGCTGCCCATACCCAGTTTGTGGCACAATTTATTACCTAAAGTCCAACCCGTGTGGAATGCACACAGCCCTGGAACATTCCAGGTGACAATTGATGATGAAAAAGGGACAATCATCTGTCCCAACCTTAACACCCTGTGCATCCCTTAGTACTAAAAGTATCTCAATCTGGTATGCACAAAAGGAATACATGGAAGATGGAGTATGCCACAAACACCATGACAAAGAACACATCTAAATGCCGGTATGTCACCTAAACCCTCCCACACTTCATGTCACCTGGTTGACACACCATGCCATGGCATGCAATGTCCAAACTGAGAAATAAATGGCCAACACATAACACTACTGTCATAGCACAATGATCAACCTAAAAAGTCCATAAATAACTCACTCATCAATATAATCATGTACACATTAACATTGATAGGCCAGTTCAACATACCAGAAACACAGGACCCAAGAGTCAATCTGCCTGACCGTGACCATACCTAAATGCACGTGTGCCTTAATGTGTGGTGACTTGCACATGTAACCCTTCTAAATTCCACCCTTATAAATTTGTGTGGCACTGCTAACAAAGGGGGGCCAGGGAAGCGCATACAGCATGAAGGTTAACAACAATGGAGATAGTCAAGCCAAAACATGAATATGGAACATGAACAAAGGATGCATCTCAATGTACAAACAAAAAGGGATGCGAACCATGCACTGGACAAACAATAATGAACCCAACTAGGGGTGTATACACAGGTCAGACTTGAGACTGCCCACAGATAGAATGGAAGCGCAATGCCACTGTGTGAGTTACTTTTACATGCTGCACTCCTTGCAAGCCCATGGAAAGGGGAAGCAGGAGTGGCATATGTGTCTGGACCCAATGCACAAACACCAATATGAGACAAGCCTCTATGGGTCCAGCTGGAACCTACAGTGGATGCCCTCGGCTGCCACACAAAGTCACACACTGTCACATAAATGCATAATAGACAAAAACCTTATTAAAGAAATCAAAAATACTGATAGGTGCCCCCGGGGGACCACCCAGGAGGGAGGAGGTGCAGGGTGCACGTCAACACCCACACGTGTGGATGTAAAAGAAAAATACCTTCATGGGTTAATGGGCCGCATGGCTATCATGGATTGGGAGACCTGTCGCTGCTGTCGCCACCCTCTGGCGCTGCATCAGAATGTGGTAGTGGAAAGGGAGGATCACCACGTATAGCCCTGGTCTGGTCCTCCATGGCAGTGGCCATGCGGGAGTGATATGCTTGCATCTGCAACATGATGGCCCAGAGATCTCCATGCAACACCTCACGGGATGCATGCAGTTCCTCCGTGATGTTATGAGTCATCAGTTGCATCTGCTGTTCAGCCCGTCTACTGCTGGGTGCCTCGAGTGCAGTCAGTGTAATTCTGTGGGACCTATACTCTGACCTTAGGGCTTCCCTGTTGGCACGATCCTCTGCAGCCAAGGATGCACGCAGAGCCCTCAGTTCTGCCCGTCAGCTCCTGTTGCTGGCCACCATGTTCAGCCTGTGTGAGCGGCATGTGTACAGCAATGCTTGCTTCTGGTGCTCCACCTGTCTTGCTGGGGGTATCATGAAATTGGCCACCCTATCCATGCCCTGAGCCAACATTTCATGTGAAGCAGCCTGTTGTTGTGCAACAGAATATATGGACTGCTCCCACACAGTATTGCCAGCTAACACATGGCCACCACATTGGCAGACCCCAGGCCGGCCTAGGCCAAGGGTACCTGGCCCTTGATGTGATGACGCCGTCTGTGGCTGGAGGACTGCATCCCTCCCTTGATCAGCTGCCCAGGACCAGGAGTCAATATTGTGGAGTGTAACCCTGCAACCGTAACCACCACAGACGGACGTACTGACACTGACTGGCCCTGTAAGGGGTCGTCCCCCCTCCAGATGTTTGGAATGCAACAGCACCCACAGTCGATGCACTCACCCGTGACAGCACAGAGGTATCGATATCTGATTCACCACCAGAGCCAAAGGCTTCCTCCAAGGTGGACTCAGACCATTCTGTACCACCTCCACCTCCTCCTCTGCATCCAGTGCCTCATCACCTGCACATGGACAGAAAAATAAATGAAGAGCCATGTAAATACCATAGCGCACACACATAGGCATCACAATGTCATCATGCAACACATAAACCTGTCATGTCCCAAACTCCTGCACCTACGCAGTGGTAATGCAAGTGAAGGGTAGCATGAAAGCAGCCATGGACCTGTGTGGAAGGGCTAAATACAACATGTAGTGCATGGTGCATAGCACCTGCTACACACATGAGCACCTGACTGGCATAGTTCATCCACCAACATCACAGATGCAAAACCACATATGCCACGTACCATAGCCATACTTAATCTGTAATACTGCATGAGGTGGAACTTGCTGACTACCGTCCCAGAGCCATGTACAATTGATGTGACATGACATGTAAATCACAAACTCACTATACACAAGTGTCACACAGTGCTACGATGAAGTGGTGGTGGAATCGAGTGAAGCCAGACACATCCATCCCATGAGGCCAGGCCATATTGACATCACACACGTGAAAAGGCATGGTGATGGTGACACCTGGGGTTGGATATGGGAGTGGGCAGTGCAGTACATGGGAAGGGCATACTAATTAAATACAACTACATAATCATCAATGAAAATGCGGTGGGCTCGTGGAAGTGTATATGCAGACATCAGGTGTCAATAGCTGCTAGAGGGTTGTAGGGATACAGTAAACAGCCACTAAGTGTGGAGTATGGCAGGGAGGCAGTGCATGGGTACAACTGGTGGCTCAGAGGCCCGTGTCGAAGATCAGAGCGTGGGCAGATGACTAATGCATTCTTTCAGTCATCCAGGACTCCAGAAGGGGAGAGGAGGTAGAGAAAGCACAACACATGAGAAAGCATCAGAAGTGCCCCAGAACCGGAGAAGGTTCACCTCCAGTTCCATTGAGGCAGGGAGGCTGTACCAGAGGGAGGCCCCAGCCGAAGATAGACATTAACCACCAACTAATTGCTATGAGAAGTAACTGACCTTGAGGGAATAGGAAAGGGATGATCAAATATCATTAGAAGGAAGTGAATTAGGAAGATGGAGTTGAAGGAAGTGCGGCACCAGGACCCATAAGGCCGTATGGACAATGCACAGCGATTGGAAATGAACAGTTGTAACCACTGGGAGCCAGTGCCATAATCACAATCCTAGGGAGACAGAATACCTGGCACCAAGACATAAGGACAATCCCCACTGTCCAGGTCAGGATGAGCTGCAGAGGGAAGAGTAGAGGCACAGAAATATGGGTATATGCCGATGCAGTACCCACCATAGGTATGACCAGTCCTGTTGAGACAGTGAGCTACTAGGGGAATGAGAGGAAAGAAGGAATCCCCCTGAATAGGTGCAGCTGGCAGGGTGACCTCTCAGAGACGTCAGAGATGTGCGGAGTGAAGGCGAGTGAAGAGTGCAAGAATGTCACAGGCTATCCGCCATCACAGGTTGGAGCAGGAAGAGGGCCAAAAGAGCCTGGACAGAGTGGCATGGAAGGAGTGAGAAGGTGTGGTGATGAGGTTTGTCACGGTGTGCAGCACATTGGGTGTGTGCAGTCTGCAGGTTAATAAGCACGTGTCAGTCCACCATTGTAACGCTCACCTGGTTCCCACGTAGGCGCGGCGTCGAAGGCGCAGAACTCTGAAGATGGACAGGAAGGGCCCCTCTATTCTGGCTTCCCTGGCTCGTTGGATACCCTCCTGTGTGTGAAAAGGGAGTATTACCAACTGTGGAACAATGCTCAAGCCTCCCACTCCCTTCCAACCCTCCACGATACCTCCTCCACGATTCCCCGTAAAGCCTCACCTTAGGGTTTGGAAGGATGAGCTCTCCATCCTGCTTCTGATGCAGGGGCGCGTTGAAACCCAGTTACTTCACTGGATTGAGGATTGATGGGAGTTCAGGTAAGCTTGACTGTTCAGGTAAGGCGCTGTAAAAGTTCTGTTCAAAAGTTCAAGCTTAATAATAATGTTCGTTGTCTAATTGCAGCAAGCGCTAATGCTTATGTCTTTTTCCCCTTAGGGGCCGGGGTTCGGAGTGCCGGAGATATGGCGCCGACCCGAAGTGAAACAGTTCTGGATGAGCGCTCAGGTAATGTCTTTGCATTCGCTCATTCAATGTCTTTGTCTTTTTTCCCCATAGGGGCCGGGGTCCGGAGATGCCAGGAAGCGGCAGGACCCGAAATGCAGTGGGAATAATCCAACAGGTAAGACTTAAAAGGAAACTGAGCTTTCCTTATTCCTTTTCTCCCTCTCACCTTTGTTCTTGTCTTTTTTCCTCTAGGCGCCGGGGCGTAGCTGAATCCGGAAGATCGCTGTTGAAGATGGAAGCGCCTTGCAAAGGTGAGTAAAATGCAGCGCTGCAGCGATCGAAACAAAATGCCTTTAAAATTATGTCTTCCTTTTCAGGGCCATTGGAGAAATGACTCCGGGATGCAGATTTAGCAGGTAAGGGCTTTTCTTCTCCTATTCTCTTCCTTTCTCCCCTTGCCGGTGTTCCAGGGTGCTGGCAGGCGTGGCTGAAGTCAGGATGCAGGAGCTGACACGGTGAGCGTCCAGCTGCTAGGTGCAGAACAACGCGAAGCATGTGTGGCTGTTCGGGTGGGGTTTAAATAGCCTTGGAAGAAGTTTCTGGTATGTATCCTTCCACCAATCAGGTTGTATCCTTCCCCGACCACACCCGGGTGGTGAAGTAGTCCTATAGGTAAAGTAGTCCCATTCAGGCCTCAAGAGGGCCTGGATGAAGCAGCAAGGTCTGCATCAGGTAAGTGTGCACCCAAGCACTTAAACACATATCCTCTTCTATGAGCCTGGCGCCTAAGGCGCCAGGACTGAGTCCAAAGGGCCCCGACTTGGGCCCGCTGAGACTTCCCTGGGGAAAATTATGTCTGCCTCTGGGGTTGCTGGGCCCGGCCTGGCTCCTTGGAGGTAGGCATCATGACAGTACCCCCCCTCAAGGCCCCTCCCAAGGTCTTTTCCTCTGGGGGTTTTGGTTTGTGCGGGAATCTTCGATGGAATCGTTGAATTAATCGTGGTGCGTGAACATAGTTACTGGGTTCCCAAGATCTTTCCTGAGGTCCATATCCTTTCCAATCAACAAGATAGAAGAGTTTCGACTTAACTATCTTGGAATCTAAAATGTCTTTCACTTCGAATTCTAATTCTCCATCAATTTGGACAGGGCCTGGGGGCTCAGACAGTCTGGTTCCAGGTTGTACTGGTTTTAGAAGAGATGCGTGAAAAACGGGATGAATCCGCATGTTGGATGGTAAATCGAGTTTAAAGGCCACTGGGTTGATAATAGCTTTGATGGGGTAAGGCCCAATGAATCTGGGATTAAAAGTTCGCTGACCCTTGAGGGGTAGATGTTTAGTTGCTAGCCATTCCTGATCTCCTACTTGGTAAGGAGGAGTTTTACTTCGGTGCAAATCAGCGTTTTATACTTTTTCTTGGCTTGCTGTAAGTGGGTTGTAGCTTCTTTGAAGGCTTGGGTTATTGTGGAATGTAGGTGATTTACTGCAGGCATCTCCAGGGTCAGAGGTGGATCTAGGTCAGAGGTCCGAAGATGGTGACCATACAGGGTATAAAAAGGAGTCTGTCCGGTTCCAGAATGCACTGAATTGTTGTATGCATATTCTGCAATCCAAAGGATGTCTTTCCAATTTAACTCGGATTGGTGTAACATGCACCGCAGATATTGCTCGAGAGTCTGATTGGTTCTCTCGGTTTGTCCGTCGGTCTGGGGGTGGTGGCTGGTGGATAACCGCACGTCTATTTGTGCTAGTTGGCAACATTTCTTCCAAAAGTGGGAGATAAATTGACTTCCACGGTCTGAGACTAATATGGAAGGGAAACCATGTAACCGCACTATATTTTCCATAAATTCCTTGGCCAAGGTGGAAGCTGACGGCAATCCTTTTAAAGGGATAAAATGGGCCATTTTGGAGAATAGATCCACTATTACGAGAATCGTGTTGTAACCACCACAAGGAGGCAGGTCAGTTATAAAGTCCATTGACAAGGTGTGCCAAGGTGCTGGTGGAATGTCCAAAGGTTGAAGTAGGCCGGCTGGCCTTTTCTTTTGACTCTTATTTTGGGCACAGATTCCGCAAGACAACACAAATGACTTTATGTCTTTTCTCCAAAAAGGCCACCAGAAGTAGCGTTTGATCTTTTCTTCTGTTTTCGCGATACCGGGGTGTCCTTCCATTAATGATTCATGATGACGGGTAATGACAAGTTCCTGCAATTCTTTACTTGGCAGAAATAACCGCTCTTGGAAGTAGGGTAAATCATCCTTAACGGTGTAGTGAGGACCCTTTTGACTCCATTCCAGTAAGGCAGAAGAGTCAAAAAGCTGTTTTACTTGAGCTTGGATGTCCTCAATGGTTTGCAATGAAGTCAAGCCCAGAATTCTTTGTTCCGGTATGATTGGCACAGGTTCTAAACTCGAATTGGGTTCTTCCATGCCTATCCGGGATAAGGCATCTGCCTTACCATTCTTGCAGCCAGGGCGATAGGTAATTACAAAATCAAATTCCGCAAAGAATAAAGCCCATCGGAGTTGTCGCGAAGATTGAGCTTTGGCAGTCTTTAAATACTGCAAATTTCTGTGGTCCGTAATTACGGTGATGGTGTGTCTTGCACCGAGAAGATAGTGATGCCAAGCCGTGAAAGCTGATTTAATAGCCAGTAGTTCTTTGTCGGTAATTGCGTAATTGAGTTCAGGTGGAGAGAATTTTCTGGACCAAAAGGCTACAGGGTGTAGTTGGTTAGTTTCTGGGTCTCTTTGCGACAGGACAGCTCCCATGGCCGAACTGGATGCATCGGTTTCCACAATGTAAGGGAGATCTGGGCGCGGGTGCTTCAATACAGGCGCAGAGGTGAATTTGGTTTTCAGGTCCTGAAAGGCTTGTTCAGCCTCAAGAGTCCATTCAAAGCGTTTATTTTTCTTTAGGAGAGCTGTGATGGGTTGAACAGTTCGAGAAAATTCCGGGATGAACCTTCGATAGAAATTGGCAAAGCCAAGCATGCTTTGCACTCCCTTCACAGAGCTTGGAGATGGCCATTTGAGAATGGCATCCACTTTCCGCGAGTCCATTCGGATTCCTTGAGGTGTCAGGATGAATCCGAGAAACTCCACTTCTGTGGTATGAAAAACGCATTTTTCGAACTTGGCAAATAATTTCTGCTGGCGCAATTTCTCAAGAACTGCCCTAACATGGTTTCTGTGATCAGATTCTGAGGAGGAATACACCAGGATGTCGTCAATATAAACGATGACACAAACATCGATAAGTTCCCGAAGAACATCATTCATGAAGTACTGAAAGGCGGCAGGTGCGTTGCACAAACCGAAGGGCATTACTTGATATTCGAAGAGCCCATATTTGGTGCGGAATGCAGTCTTCCACTCGTCGCCCTCTTTTATACGTACCAGGTGGTAAGCTCCTCTGAGATCTAGCTTGGTGTACACACGAGCATCTTTTACTTGGTCGATAAGCTCAGGTATCAGGGGCAAAGGGTAACGATTCTTAATCGTTATCTGATTTAGGGCGCGGTAGTCAATACAGGCCCTAAGGTCTCCTTCCTTTTTAGGTACGAAGAACAAAGCGGAAGAGACTGGTGACTTTGATGGGCGAATGAAGCTATTGGCCAGGTATTGATCCAAATACTGGCGCAAATGCAGGTTCTCAGGTTCAGTAAGAGCATAAATCCTACTACAAGGTAGTTGTGCATTGGGTACCAAGTCGATTTGGCAATCGTAAGATCGATGGGGAGGTAAGGTGTTAGCCTGCTCTTTCTGAAAAATGTCTTGGAATTCTTGGTATTCAGATGGTAGCTGTACAGGGGTGGAAGTTACAGAGGCTAGACCCATAGGTGGATTCCTTGGGTAACAGGTTGGTTCACAATCAGGAAAAGTTATCTTCTTTGCTCGCCAGTCTATTCTCGGATTATGTGTTTCTAACCAAGGGATACCAAGAAGTACTTGAAATTGTGGGGCCTTGATCACATCAAACACGATTGCTTCCCGATGTCCGTCCTGACCCACCAGAGTGATTTCAACTGTGGAATGCGTTACAGGCCCTGAGGCTATTTCAGTTCCATCAACTGTAGTAATTACATCTTGGGTTACTTTCGGGCGGAGAGGAAGCTTAATCCTGGAAGCCAATTCACGGTCTATGTAATTTCCAATAGCTCCACTGTCTATGTATGCTTTTATAGCATGCAACTGCTGAGGCTGTTTTGGGTTCACAAGCACCATTGGCATGACAAAATGCGAGGTCAAAGAGTTTGTTTTCAAGCTCGGCAAGCGAACCCCTACGCTTGTCGGGCTAGGTCGTTTCCCGAACCAGGTGTCAATAACTCGTTATCAGTGGCTCCAACCACCTTCTTGGGTGGTTTAACTGGACAACTTTGAAGAAAGTGACCGGAAGTTCCGCAATACAGACAAAGTTGCATTTGTCGCCTTCTCTCTCGTTCCTTCTGCGTTAATGGTCCTTTAACACTGCCAATTTGCATAGGTTCGGAAACGTCAGTACTCTTGGAGTTAACGTGGGTCTTGATAGGTACTCTGGTTTCATACTTGAGCCGATCTGCTTTTCTATTTTGAAGTCTGTGATCAAGTTGAACCACTAAGTCTATGTAGTCTGCGCAGGCCTGGGGTGGATCTACTATCTGAGCTATAACATCTTTAAGCTCTCCGCGCAGGCCTCGATGAAACAATGTGATCCTTTTATTTTCAGGCCATCCGGTTTCCACAACTAGTCTATTAAAGGTGGCGATATAGGACAAAAGATCCTGATTACCTTGTCGTAAGGATAGCAGTTTGTTGTCAAGGGCCTGTCCCTGCGAGTGTCGAGCGAACAATCTTTCCATGCTGGCCTGGAAGCCCTGGAAATCCCGGAGAATGGGATCATCCTGATTTACCAATGGAATAGACCAATCGGCAGCACAGCCACTGAGGTAAGATAGTACAAAGGCTACTTTGGTCTGGTCGTTGGGGAAGGCCCCGGGCCTGCATAAAAAGTGTAAACGGCATTGGTTCATAAAAACGGCGTATTTCTTGGGATCCCCCGCAAAACGTTCCGGCGGGGTCAAAGGCATGTGTCCAGGTAGATTGATTTGTACCGGGTTATTCGAACCCATTGTTGTAGAAATATCTCCGGAAACAGGTAAAGGAGTGTGCTCTGCCTGGCCCTGCAATAACCTTTTGGCCAGATCATCAGTTCTTTCCTTGGATAGGATTAGTTCCCTTCTGAGAGCATTAGTCTCCTGACGGGCTGAGTGCACTTCTGCCCGTAATTCCCCTAAAAGATGGGCCAGCTGATCTGTCTCGGAAGTCTCCATAGCGCCCAGGTGGGAAATTGTGCTAAGGCTTCGCGTTCTGTAACGCTCACCTGGTTCCCACGGAGGCGCGGCGTCGAAGGCGCAGAACTCTGAAGATAGACAGGAAGGGCCCCTCTATTCTGGCTTCCCTGGCTCGTTGGATACCCTCCTGTGCGTGAAAAGGGAGTATTACCAACTGTGGAACAATGCTCAAGCCTCCCACTCCCTTCCAATCCTCCACGATACCTCCTCTTCGATTCCCCGTAAAGCCTCACCTTAGGGTTTGGAAGGATGAGCTCTCCATCCTGCTTCTGATGCAGGGGCGCGTTTAAACCCAGTTACTTCACTGGATTGAGGATTGATGGGAGTTCAGGTAAGCTTGACTGTTCAGGTAAGGCTCTGTAAAAGTTCTGTTCAAAAGTTCAAGCTTAATAATAATGTTCGTTGTCTAATTGCAGCAAGCGCTAATGCTTATGTCTTTTTCCCCTTAGGGGCTGGGGTTCGGAGTGCCGGAGATATGGCGCCGACCCGAAGTGAAACAGTTCTGGATGAGCGCTCAGGTAATGTCTTTGCATTTGCTCATTCAATGTCTTTGTCTTTTTTCCCCATAGGGGCCGGGGTCCGGAGATGCCAGGAAGCGGCAGGACCCGAAATGCAGTGGGAATAATCCAACAGGTAAGACTTAAAAGGAAACTGAGCTTTCCTTATTCCTTTTCTCCCTCTCACCTTTGTTCTTGTCTTTTTTCCTCTAGGCGCCGGGGCGTAGCTGAATCCGGAAGATCGCTGCTGAAGATGGAAGCGCCTTGCAAAGGTGAGTAAAATGCAGCGCTGCAGCGATCGAAACAAAATGCCTTTAAAATTATGTCTTCCTTTTCAGGGCCGTTGGAGAAATGACTCCGGGATGCAGATTTAGCAGGTAAGGGCTTTTCTTCTCCTATTCTCTTCCTTTCTCCCCTTGCCGGTGTTCCAGGGTGCTGGCAGGCGTGGCTGAAGTCAGGATGCAGGAGCTGACACGGTGAGCGTCCAGCTGCTAGGTGCAGAACAACGCGAAGCACGTGTGGCTGTTCGGGTGGGGTTTAAATAGCCTTGGAAGAAGTTCCTGGTATGTATCCTTCCACCAATCAGGTTTGTATCCTTCCCCGACCACACCCGGGTGGTGAAGTAGTCCTATAGGTAAAGTAGTCCCATTCAGGCCTCAAGAGGGCCTGGATGAAGCAGCAAGGTCTGCATCAGGTAAGTGTGCACCCAAGCACTTAAACACATATCCTCTTCTATGAGCCTGGCGCCTAAGGCGCCAGGACTGAGTCCAAAGGGCCCCGACTTGGGCCCGCTGAGACTTCCCTGGGGAAAATGATGTCTGCCTCTGGGGTTGCTGGGCCCGGCCTGGCTCCTTGGAGGTAGGCATCATGACAACCATGACATGGTTCACACATTGCAGTTATGCAAATGCAGCCAGAAGTGCCAGAAAATCAGCACACTTCATCCAAGCAACATACACATGTCCTGTACGCACATGCATGACCACTTACCAGACATTCCCTCATAAATTGGCAGGTCTCCCATGCCTTGGATCTGCTCCACATCGATCATAGCACCTATGATCTCCTCCGGTGGAGTGAATTCTTCATTCTCTCGTGGTGACCCACCTCCAGTCACCAGAGTAGAGGCGTAGTTGGCACCCATCTTACCTTTGGCTCGACACCAGAGGTCATACCAACGCTTCATTGCATCAATAGCTGAGCGCCTCTCATAGGCCAAGGCGTTAATAAGATCAGCGACACACTGCCAGTGGGCCATACACTGGGTAGGCGTATGTGTGCTCCGTGCCCGCACAAGCATGTTGTGTTTGTGCTCCTGCAAGTAGTCCATGAGGACCTAGAGCTCCTCATCACTAAAGCTCCTCTTCCTCGATGTGCAGGTCTCCTGTGCCATGCCTTGGGACTGAGCCTGTTTGCTTACTGCACGCTTTGCCTTCTTGCGAGGCTGTGCAGACCCCAAGTGGCTGGAATCACTTGGGTCAGTAGGGGCTGGAGCATTGGTGGACTGGGCTGTGACATCACACACTTAGGGTGTGACTGTAGGTGCCCTTGCAGGTGGCTGGACCTGGATGCCTGTGCCATGACGCTGCACAGCATGTCCCTTCCCCTTCGATGCACAGATAGCATCTGCCCCTGCGTCTCCGGGGACCGGGGTGGGGAGCACCACAGGCCTGGCTGGGTGACCCAGAGGCTGGGTGGTGGTTGCTACAGCTGCCCCTGCAGCTTCCTGACCCTGTTGGGTGGGGGGTATAGCTCTCCCTAAACAGGCCCGGATACCTCGGCCACTTCTACCACCTCGCACACCTCTGCCACCACGGGCACCTCTGCCACCTTGCACACCTCTGCCACCATGGGCGCCTCCGCCACCTTTGCCCCCCTTCCCACGAGTTGCCCACCCAGTCATGGCACAGATGGATTGGTGCTGTGGGAGGTGCAGCTATCGATTGTAGTGGGCAATTTGAATGAGGAGGCAGTGTACATGATGTCAAACGTACCAGTGTGCCCCAGCAAGGCTTGAAGTAACCCCTGGGGAAAAAATAAACGTGCCGTGTAATGCACAGGCACCCCCAAATGAAAAATATATGTACATGACCCCTCGGCAGCCCACGTGTAAAGAAAAAAACCTAACGCAGTACGCTGTGGCACCCAGGTACACAGAAAATACGTACGCGAAGGACATGTAAGCTACAGTGATGTTAAATAAGGGGTTACGCGACACACAGGGGCACCCACAGATTGCAAAATGTGTACGCAACTCACCATCAGCCTCAAAAGTACACGCGTGTGTGTGCAAAGGCAATCCCCCACAAAAAGAAGAGGCTCACACGCAGTGAAGAGATCGCGTGGAAACAAAGTCCACAGGTCCGTCCACTTTAACTCGCACAAGCGTGGGACGGTCTCCTATGCACTCATTTATCTTGATCCTGAACGCCACGCCCAACGTTCAGTGCATGTCACGTAACTTACACGCTTAGGGCCTTTCCTCTGATTTCACGCTAACGCGCTGTTTCCGCACGTGTGGAGTCACTCTGTTTCCGGCTGGCCACGCCAGTAACACGGAAGACCCACGCTCCTGCCTACCAGCCAATCTACTTGCCTCCAAATGCCCCGAGCTGCCTCCTATGAGCCATCTTCTGCTGCCTGCCCACTGTGTGTGCCTGCTGTCCACGTGCCCTGCAATTTTGGTGCCTGCTGTACATCCTTTGCCAGAGCTCCTGTCGTTGGACCTGTGACCACATCTGCTGATCCAGAAGACTCCCGACGTGCCAGACCACCGCTCCACAGGCCAGCACCACGACCACCTTGCCCACCCCCACCTGCGTCAGGGGTTGCCATGTCTGAAGCAACATCATCCAAGGCAAGTGGCAACCCCCCGGCAGCGACGCAGAGGGCTGTCAGCTTCTCAGCTAGGGAAGTTGACATCCTGGTGGAGCAAGTCCACTACATCCATGTCCACAAGCACTGGGAGGACTTCAAAGACAGTACCCGCAACAAGACCAAGAGCCTCGTCAAGGCTGGCATGGACCAAGAAGTGCGCCAGGGCCAATTGACCACCCACAACAAGCAGGTCCTGGAGGGGTTCCACCCGGGGCTGTACACCCAGGTCAGGGAATTGGAACTCTGTCTGGAGTCGACTTGTAAGTGTCCATGTGTACTTGTCCACCATAGTGCATGTGCATATTGATGTATGGTTGGAGTGTGCACCTTGGCCTTTAGCAAGAACCCGACGCGTGATGCAGTAATCCAGACATTTGAAGCAGCCGCAATTCATGTGAGTCTGATGGGACTCTACTCATTAATACGAAATTAGAGAGTTTTTGAATCTCAACAGATAGTATTTTGAATATTAATCATTGCCCTGATTTGAAAAAGGCACACTAAGGGTGCTAAAACACGTGTCATCATTAAGGGCCACCAATAAATACATAACTAATCATGAAAATCATTTTGGTTGGAACTTAATGATTAATGTGGCGCTGTAATAGATGTGTGCAGAACCCCCTTTTTTCACCTTGGCCTTATGTCTGGTATGTCTCTTGTACAGATGTGCTGCATGTGTGTCCATTCCAGCATGTGTGACATCAACAGCGCTTCTGTTGCAATGTGTGATGCGTGGCAGCATGCAACAATGTGCACGTGGTTGCATACATGTGTCTGGACACGGCCATGTGAGAGGTGTGACACATGTGTGCTTTTGGCAGCATCATGGAAATGCATGATGTACATGTGCATGTATCTGGGAAGTGAGTGTGTGACTGGCTAACACTCCAGGATGGATGTTGCTTGAACATTAGATTGTGTGATTGAGTCATGCTGCCAAATCGACCTCTTGTGCACTATGACGTGCTAGCTCCATCGCCTGCTTCATGTCTGTCAGCTGATGTGTGGGAGTGAGATGTGTATGTGCCATGAGGCATGTGAGTTGAATGCACAATTTTGAGGTGCAGACAGTGGCTTGTGCAAGGATGTGATAGTCTGTTGTGAATGACAGACATGATTGTGCATGTGTGCTGATTGCACTGACCTGTGTGTCGTGGAGGGTGATGATGGTTGTGACCTTTAACGGTGCCACTCATGTACATTTGCTTTGTAACAAACAGATATATGTTCAGTACCCTGATGCTCGTGTTCAATGTCTCCCTATCCACAGCGACGATGGAAAAAGAGGGCGTAAAAGGCGCTGTGGAGCAAGGCAGCAGGAATATCTCCACCAGGCACAGACGCAAGCCCCAGTCACGCTCCCAGGAAATGTCATCTTCGGGGAGCGAGGGGACTGGTGCTGCGTCTGAGGCAATGGCTGCAGCTGCTGAGGGGAGGCCCAAGAGGGTGAAGTTGGTTGTGGGCTCCTCTCTGCAGTGGGAGGGACAGGTGAGGTATCACAGGGGCAATCCGATGCAGAGGACTGTGGGGAGGCATCTAGGTTGACGGAAGGGGAGGAGGAGTCTGCATCAGCCCAGCCCACAGGGCCAGCGGGGGTGATGACGTGGGTGTGACTGGTCCAGTCCAGACTCAGGGGTAGGAGCCAGTAAAGGTTGCCGTGGAGGGGCCTGTGACTCATCCTGCCCCTGGGACTGCGACTGCATCAGTATGCACCTGCGGGCATCCCACAGGCCGGACCCGTCCGCAGGTGGCGGATGTTTCCACGCAAACGGAAACACCAATGCCTGCAGATTTCGCCATTCGAGACAGTGTGGAATCTGTGCTAGCCGGTGTCATGAGGCAGACAGGCACCATCCATGATGATGTGCAGGATTCTAATCGGGAGCTTGCATCTCATCATGATGAGGTCATCCGTCCCTTGAACTGGCTAGCATATTTCCGGTCTTGCAATGAGTCCGGCCCAGCCCACGTCCGTGGGCTGGCCACTTATGTGAACCCCTCCTCATCTTCCTCCTCTGTGCGCTAGTCATCCTCCCTGCCGTCTTCCGGCCCAGATACCACCAGGTCCCCCTGTGAACCTGTCCCAACCCCGACGGCCAGTCTGGTGAAGAGCACATCCCTGCCAGAGTCAGGAGTCGAAGTTGAATCAGCAGATGTGGTCACCACGCCGATCCAGCAGACGACAGCAGACGACAGAAGCTGTGGCAATGGAGGAAGAGCAAGCACCAAGGAGCAGGGCACATGCACGACGGCCCTGGGGCTTGTCATCATCCCGAGGTTGTCCTTTGGCGGCAGCAGGCTCGGAGTAGGAAGCCACAGGACTCGGGGCTTCCAACAGCAGAGGGGCAGGTATCGGCCATCGGGCAGGAGGCAAACGCAGACTTTACAACAAGGATGTCTTCCGTGTTGGAGCATTTGGGCCAGCCGATCGGGGCAGAGCGGCAGCGGGCAGAGGAGGAAAGACTCACCATGGCCAGGGCGGAGATTTCACTGTGTCGGGCAGAGAGGCGGGCAGAGGTCCTCGAGGAGACTTGCAGGGAGTTTGAGAGGAGCATGTTGGAGTCCCTGCAAGCCCTGGAGGGGGAAGCCGAGGCCCGCCTAGGGGAAGTGGACGCAGTGTTCGATGATGCCCTGGTGGAGACTATGAGGGAGCATGGTGAGGAGATGGACTAGCCCGCTCATATTGTATATAGTTCTTTAGGTGTAAGTTTCATTTCTTTTTCACTTTTATTTGAAGTTTTTGGACTTTGCTCCACATTTTGTACATCATTCTTTTTTAATAGCATTTTTTAGTATTTCTTAACATGGTTTGGGACAATGGACTCTGTTTGTTTGTACATAGTTGTCTTTTTCCCAGATCCTTTTCTGTTCACCATGGAGGAATGGTATTCTTTTCATTTGTGTTTTCATTTGGACTTACATATATGGACATGGACCGCATCTTTGAGTTTATATTTTTTTCATCCAGTGTTTTTCCTTATTCACAATCTTTTATTTATTGATTTGTTTCATGGAGATTTAATTTATTGATTAGACTAAGTATGACTTTCACACTGATTTTAAATATATGTTTCACCTTGTAAATCAAAGTTGTGTCTGGCCTCAATGGTTTAGAGCAAGTTTCACTCTTCCTTAACTCAGTTCTGTGTCCCTGATGCTGACCAATGTTGGTCTTGTGTGTGCACACATGCATGCATGTGTGATTTTTGAATTTCAATCCCATGGGGCATGTTCTGGGGTGCATGACCAATGGATGGGTGTTAAGGTGCACTTGGAGTCTGCAGTGTGTGGTGGCATTTCATTTCACATGTGCTGCTTGAATGTATTTTGCTCCACAGTGTTTTGTGGTGTGGGGGTGTCCCATAAGGCGGGGCCTGCCTGCAGGTTGTCGTCACAGGTTTTTGGGGGATACATGAGGCGGGGCCTGTCTGCAGCTTGCCATCACAGGTTTTGGGGGGGAAACATGAGGTGGGGCCTTCCTGCAGGTTGCTGTCACAGGTGTTGGGGGGAGACATGAGGCGGGGCCTGCCAGTGGACTGTGGTCACGGGTGATGGGGGGTCCCATGTGGTGTGGGCTGCCTGCGGGATGTGGTCACAGGTGATGGGGGGTTCCATGTGGTGTGGGCTGCGTGCGGGCTGTGGTCACGGGTGATTTGGGGGGCCCATGTGGTGTGGCCTGCCTGTGGGCTGTGGTCACGGGTGATGGGGTCCATGTGGTGTAGGCTGCCTGCAGGCTGTGGTCATGGTTAATGGGGAGTCTCAAGTGGTGTGGGCTGCCTGCGGGCTGTGGTCACGGGTAATGGGGGGCCTATGTAGTGTGGGCTGCCTGAGGGCTGTGGTCACGGGTGATGGGGAGCTCATGTGGTGTGGACTGCCTGCAGGCTGCGGTTACGAGTGATGGAGGTCCCATGTGGTGTGTGCTGCCTGCGTGCTGTGGCCACAGGTGATGGGGGTCCCATGTGGTGTGGGCTGCCTGCGGGCTGTGGTCACTGGTGATTTGGGGGGCCCATGTGGTGTGGCCTGCCTGTGGGCTGTGGTCACGGGTGATGGGGTCCATGCGGTGTAGGCTGCCTGCAGGCTGTGGTCATGGTTAATGGGGAGTCTCAAGTGGTGTGGGCTGCCTGCGGGCTGTGGTCACGGGTAATGGGGGGCCTATGTAGTGTGGGCTGCCTGAGGGCTGTGGTCACGGGTGATGGGGAGCTCATGTGGTGTGGGCTGCCTGCAGGCTGCAGTCACGAGTGATGGAGGTCCCATGTGGTGTGTGCTGCCTGCAGGCTGTGGTCACGGGTGATGGGGGGTCCCATGTGGTGTGGGCTGCCTGCAGGCTGTGGTCACAGGTGATGGGGGGCCATGTGGTGTGGGCTGTCTGTGGGCTGTGGTCACAGGTGATGGGGGGCCCATGTGGTGTGGGCTGTCTGTGGGCTGTGATCACGGGTGATGGGGGGACCCATGTGGTGTGGGCTGCCAGCGGGGTGTGGTCATGGGTGATGGGGGCTGGGGTGTGTCTCTCCCGTGAGGAGGGGTCATCTTCCAGTGGTTTTGTGTGTGTTTCAAAGGGTACGCGCTGAGTTTCCACACAATTTGGCTGGGATGCAAGTGGAGTGATCGCGTGGAAACTCATTGTGTACCCTGGATGCACCCCAGCGGAATCGCGTGGAAACTCATTGTGTACCCCGGACGCACCCCAGCCAAATCACGTGGAAACTCATCACATAGCCTGGACGCAACCCAGCCAAATCGCGTGGAAACTCATTGCATTCCCAGGCCGCACCCCAGCCAAATCGCATGGAAACTCATCGCATACCCCGGACGCACCGCAGACAAGTCGCGTGGAGACTCATCGCGTACCCCAGACACACCACAGCAGAATTGCATGGAGACTCATCATGTACCCCAGACGCACCCTGGCAGAATCGCGTGGAAACTCATTGCATACCCCGGACGCACCCCAGCGGTATCACGTGGAAACTCATTGTGTAACCCGGGCGCACGCCAGACAAGTCACGTGGAGACTCATCATGTACCCCGGACGCACCCCACCAGAATCGCGTGGAAACTCATTGCGTACCATGGAGGCACCCCAGACAAGTCGCCTGGAAACTCATCGCGTAACGCGGATCCACCCCAGCGGAATTGGGTGGAAACTCATCACGTACCTCAGACGCAACCCAGCCAAATCGTGTGGAAACTCATCACGTACCCAGGACGCACCCCAGCCAAATCACATGGAAACTCATTGCGTACCTTGTCTGCAATGGATTTTCACGCTATTTGGCTGGGGTTGCTGTATGCTGGACCAGGGATGACACTAGGGCTTGCACCTTGTTAGGCATTTTTCTGGCTCTTTTACTGCATGTGGGGCCATGTTGGGGCATTACTGACGCAGCTTGATGTTCCTTGCGCCACGGCTAGTGATGCCTCGTTTAATCCATGAATACGCATGCAGCGCAATTGTTTCTTTGTGCCACGGCTGGCGCATGCATGGCGCATGCTCCTTCTCGGCATGCAGCACTTGCGCCTGTCCTGCGCTGGATTCTATGAATTGGGCCCTTTATGGACTCAAGTATTTAAGTTGGGACCACTACTGCATTTCTACGACAAGAGATTGTTTGTTTAAGAACTTTGTATTGTAGTGGCAGCCATACTTTGCAACACTCAAGCATTGGCCTATTTGACCACTAAGAAGGGGCCCGACCCACTCTTGGAAGCAACTGAAGAACTGATGGCATCTTATTGTACTTTCAAAGATATTTATTTCACCCACCACTCCAAGACCCAACAGGGAAATGGGGAGAGGTGGCATCATGGGTCATCACTTTGAAAACTGAAGGAGTTGTCCAGCATTTATATTCTTGAGTTTAAATATAAGGGGCCTCATTACGACCCTTGCGGAAATGGAAAAATGATGGCGGAAATGCAATACCGCCATCGAACACCGCTCGTTGCGATCATGACCCGTCACCGTAAAGTACGATGCCATTAGCGACACCGCAGTGAACGGCAACGCTAACTGCACCAAGTACGCGCACGCGCGCCTTGCAAAACCGGAATCACCGCCATGGCGCAACGGTACGCGAATTCTGACCCTAGCGGACATGTACTGAACGCCATCAAGCACGTCGTAAAGTACCATTCCGCCATGGCGAGAAATACGGCAACGTGAACCAACCGTAAATGGCCCACTGAGTGCCTGTACTCCACTCCCTGGCCTCATTGCACAACTCCTGGCAGGCGCAATGTACTCACACTATGCAACCAGTGAAATCCACAATTCACCCATGCATGCCAACGTAGAAAAGCATGCAGGGGCTCAAAGCGCCCCGTGAGTGGGCATCCATGTACGGCATGTCACCATAGCCGTACTGACGCAGCACAGCCATGTGAAGGTACAATACATCAAAATGAAAATCAAGAACACATGACACAAAACAACAGTAGTCCCCCATCGCTTGCCACCAGCGCAAGGCAACATCCAAAACAGCATCCTGAGGGGGATTGCACCAGCCCTGTACTCATGCCAGTAAACAAACCAACCATCAGCAGAAGCATGTACCACACAAGTTGGCAGAGTGACTGAGCAGCCAGGCTCATCCCAAGAGGGGCCGATGGGAGCTGCAGGGCACAGATGGCATCAATACAGAAGCTATTCCAATGGACATGACCCCAGTCCCCCTCCAACAAACGCACGCAAACACAGTCACCTGTGACCAGCCACATTCTGAACAACCCATCATTCCACCAATCGACCTGGCTGACAGGCACCAGTCGGCCAAAAGCCAATCCCCCGCCCCTGAACAGCACATCATGTAAACAGACACAATGGCAGCCCCTATCCGTGACCATACTGTGCTACGTAGGCAAACGCGGCCAGTACTGTACCACACAACTCAACTCAGAAGGCGGAACACAATGCAGATCATCTCGCAATACATACCGCCACAAAGCGAAAATCGCCACATCACCTGCAAAGAACAACGCAACACGACAAATATCGGAATACAATTTAAATGCACATCCAAATGACAAAGGCCCCACAGCAATTTGCAAAATAACACCAAAACAACCATCATCACCGAGGGCTGCATCTGCAATAATTGACCGGCTTCCACTTGTGTGACGCCCTGTACCATCATGGCACACAGGGCCTACATCAACGTTCCAAAAGGCAACATGGAAGCGGCAAGAACCGCAGGTCCGTCCCATGAGGCAGGCACTAGTCGAGCTGAAAGGCCGAAATGTTGCACCTAGCCACCAGTACAGCGTAAGGGCATGTGGCCCATTGGCGATCGTCCCATAAGATCGAAATGGTGCTCCACTGATTCACCCGAAGCTGCAGGAGTCGAGAGTAAAAACCATCTGGAGGAGTGGCGTAGAGATGGCATCTGCAATAGGGCAGGAGATACCTGTCACCCAAAAGAAACACAAATTAACCGATTGCATTACGGGACTCATGATGCATTACAATCTTCATTCAACACACCAAATCCACACCCATATGCATGCTAGCCCACTCCAAAGGAATATACACACCCCTAAATCAGTATCGAATCATAACGAAACCAATCGAGCTAAATACACCATTGGCAACGTCGGTTACTGTGCATGCGTCCGTCAAGATAGAACCCATGACATGGGATTAGTAACGTGCCTAGACACAAGTGTATGAAGGCGCGTCGAGACAGGGAGGATCCGACAAGGGCAGATAGACGTATGTCCCACTATGGCAGCCTTGCATCACATAACGCAGGGGAAGGGGAGTGAATCAAAAAACCCATGTACATGGCAGACCCTAAACGGAATCATCAGTCCATGCATCCATTCATCATTCCCTCATCCCGCAATGAAAACGCATGAATATTCACTCACATAATATGTGAAACTTCCATCGCGTCTGTGCGTAATGCAGTCCGCAAAAACCACTGTGCCCCTGGCCGGATCTGTAGTGTTGTGAAGCAAGATGGATTTGGGAACGTCCTGCCTTATCGTCCACTACGCTATTGCGCATCCCATTCAATTCATATCATTCATTGCCTGCTCGTTATGGGCCATGTCCCAAGGACATTCTACAATAGAACGTTACATTTCCAGCCAGACCTGTGGGCGTATCCTCGCCGCTACTTCAAAGCCCAAAATGCTGGCCTTCGAATTCCTCACTTGCAACATTACGTCGAAAAGGCGTCTGTGAACGCTTGCATTCACAATTACATCAATGTAGTGCGGCTGTGTGTCATGATGCTAACTGGCTGCAATCACAAATGGGACGCCACGCCCGTCGGCGAAGTACGTTACTGTGCTGCATGAGGGTCGGCCATCGATCGAGCCCTACATACCACTGACTCTTCACAGGTATGTAAGCGGCTGCAATCATAGCATGTGTAACAATGGGAGCATAGCATGAAGATCAGTCAAAGTACATCACACTGCCATCGGGATTAGATACATGATTCCAATCCCAAGATGCCATGCGGCCAAATGCAGCCTTACGTGCGGGACGTGCTCGGCCAGAAGGGATAGCATCTGCCACAGAATCATTCAATCAGCACAGGTGGAGGCCATACAGGCCGACAGCACATATATAGCAGACCCAAACCCCTCCCACAACCACTCCCACTCCAAAATGCTACCGGCAGGACTAGCGATGTTGGGCCTGGGGGACCAGATAGCACTGCAAGTGCTACAACTACAAGAAGACGACGAACAACAACAGGTACAACAACCGGGCGCACAGGGGAGACGGAGGAGAAGGAGGAGGAGGAGGGCAAGGCAGGGTCAGCAAGGCCCACAAGCACTGCCACTACCACCACGCAGGCGGCCCGCAATCCCACGCCTCCGAGCCGATCCGTTCAACCTCACTGCTGAGCAGATCCACACCCTCTACCGTTTGGACCGGGACACCATAATCGCCATTGTGGACATGACACATGCTGACCTCGTGAGCATGATAGATAGCCCAACCGCCATCCCACCCCTACTGAAGGTGGTGTCTGCACTCCACTTCCTGGCCACAGGCACCTACCAGCACACAGTGGGACAGTTGCATGGCATTTCACAGCCACTGTTCTCACGGACACTCTTCCAAGTGCACGATGCCCTCCTGAAGCACGCCGACGACCACATCACACTACCACGCACGTACCAGGAGATTACCAACGCAAAAGTGGGATTCCATGCACTTGGCGGCATCCCGGGTTGCATTGGTGCCATCGACTGCACCCATGTTGAATTGGTTGTCCCACATGCCATGGAGGTCCAGTACCGCAACCGGAAACAATTTCATTCAATCAATGTGCAAATGGTGTGTGACTCCAACAAGATATTTACGCATTGTTGTGCCAGATTTCCAGGATCTACCCATGATTCTATGGTCCTGAGGAACACAAGAATACCACGCTACATGGAGCGACACGCAGGGCACAGATCCTGGCTACTCGGTGAGTCTCATTCCATGCATGACATCGTGGCCCATTTGATGCGTCAATGACCTTGCAGGGGGGGGGGGGGGGCTACTTAGCACTATCATTCCACTGACACCCTTTATTCGTCTCATACAGGTGATGCCGGGTATCCACTGAAGAGATGGCTCCTTACACCAATCCGGAACCCACAGAACGAGCATGAGGAGGACTACAACCATGCCCACTCACGTACCCGTGTGGTCATTGAACAGGCATTCGGCCTACTGAAGGCTCGTTTCCGCAGCCTCAGCAGGTCTGGCGGGGCACTCATGTACAGCCATGAGAAGGTTTCTAAGATGGTCATGGCATGTGTCATGCTGCACAACATGTGCATACGTAGGAATGTGCCCATGCCCCCTGACGCTGTACTGCATGCACCTGAAGATGATGATGATGATGAGGGTGGGGATGTGGAGGCACCTCAAGGAGTCCATGAGGCACAGGATGCACGTGCAATCCGACAGAGCATCATAGATGCATGCTTCTAGCAACCACGCATGGTGCCTATTACACGGAAAGGGGACCTGTGGCACTGTGTGTGTGTAGTACAGGCACATTGTGGACTGTACGCCTATGAAGGCCTCGTACGCAAATATCAATGTCCACACATGTCATTGGATGATTATGAGATGCTGTATTGTTAATGTGATTTGATTTATACACCCTATGGACCCGCCACCCAGTGAAGCCCAACACACCCCCTCCACCCTACTACCTCCCCCCCCAACACCAGTGTCCAAATATGCATGCTGTCCGTGGTTGGACGCTATTGCAAGCCCCCTCTACGGGTATCAGGGGCACCCCTGCCCGTGGAGCGCAGGTTCCTGCCAGATCTGCGTTGGGGGCTGCCCTGGACGGAACTTGCCACGGATGATGTCTCTGCCTGCTCGCGTCCATGCATGTCTCTGAGGGTTTGTGAGAGCTCCGAGAGCACACGGCGCACAGCAGCAAGTTCAGCACAAACGTCTTTGGACGTCGCATGCAGTTCCCCCCTCAGGCTCTCGGTGCTTTTCTCCATTTGTGCTCTCAGGCTCTCGGTGCTTTTCTCCATTTGTGCTCTCAGGCTCTCGGTGCTTCTCTCCATTTCTCCCCTGAGGCTCTCACTACTTTTCTCTATTTGTGCCCTGAGTGTCTCGGTGGATGTTTCCATGGCTGCCCTGGAACCCCCGCATTCATTTGCATGGTCCTTGAGTAGCGTGGACACTTCCTGCTGTTGCTCGATCAGCAGGTCGAGGGACTGTTGCCTCTGCTGGGCCATGGACATTTGCGGTGGTGTGACAGGGGGGCTGCTCAACACATGTTGCCTTGGCACAGGACTTGTGGGGGTTGGCCAGTCGTCGTCTTCAGGGTGCCCCTGCGTGGTTTCGTCATGGTGTAGGGGATGGAACATGCAGGGGGATTGGGAAAGGTCATGGATGGTACCTACGTCGCCAGCACTGTTTTCCGTGTCGGAGCATGCTGGCATGACAGCTGTGTCACCTATGGTGCTGCTACCACCAGAGGCAGTGCCATCAGATACGTTCTCTGGGGGGACCTGTGGTGCTGGGGTTGTGGACTTGCTGGCTGCTGGGGTGCCTGTTGCAGTCCCCTCCAGTGTGCTGCCACTTGATTCCTGCTGCTGCCGTGTCTTGATCCTTGCACCTGAGGTGGAGGCTCTTGGGACGTTGGTCCTGGCCCTCTTTGCAGGCGTGCTGGTAGGGGTGTCCTGCAGCTCGTCGTTGGTATCGGACCCTGTGGTGGAGTAAAGAGGGGCGAGCGTTAGTTATGGGTCTGTCGGATTTGGAATGGCAACGTATCAAATGCATTGGGGTGGTACATGAGGCTGATTTGGGACTGGGCCTTGGAGGTGGTCTCATTTTCGTGTGGATTGAGGATGCATTCATTTGGCTGCCTGCAGTTAGGGGGTGCATGCTGCACATGTAGGGGTTGTTTATGGCTTCTTGATTGATTTGTTTGTTCATTCTGACTTTTAGAGGGCGCTGTCAGGGCAAAGTATGTATTGCACTATGGGGTCACATGGTTCTGCACATGTTCGTGGTTTGTGGATTTCGCATTGTTTCTCTTGGCCAACCTACCTGATTCTCCGGATGTCGGCACTCCTTTCTCCATCCCTCCGACTCCCTCTATGCTCTCCATTCCTATGGTGGAGGCGCAGATTTCCTCCCAGGGGGTCAACTTGATGGGCGACTCTGAACCCCCCCCGGTAGCTGTGGCGATGTTCCTGTTCGCAGAAAGTATGCTGCGTACGCGGATCCGCAGGTCGTCCCACCGCTTGCGACATTGCTGTGGCGTGCGGGGTGTTGTCCCCACCGCACTTACGCGCTGTGCCACCAGGGCCCATATGGCCTTCTTGTTGGCAAGGGCCGTCCTGGTCATTTGACTGGAGAAGACGACGGCGGCATTTTCCTGGAGGGTCTCGGTGAGCACGGTCAGTTCCTCTCGGGAGAAGTGTACCTGCCGCTTGCGGTCACACGCTTTCTTGGCTACCTTTCCCATATTTATTTTTTTAACTGGGGTTGCTAACGGGTTGGGATGTGTGTCAGGGTCGGATTTTTAATGGTTGTGTTGGGATTCGGATTTTATAGTTGTGCGGCGTGCTGTTTCCCGTTCCGGCCACATGCTTTTACTTCCGTTTCCGTATATTTACGGTGGCCGTAATTTGCGGTGCCCGCTCGTTACGGTGACCGCTCATTACGGTGACCGCTGAGATGGGTGGCGGTATTGCACCTGGTGCAGCGTACGGCGGCGGTAAGGGCCGTTTTGGGGTCATTTCCGCCATCGCAGCCTTTCGGATTCCGCCATGGCGTAATGCTCGTGCCCGATGGGTCGTGATTAGCCGCACTTTGCTCCTTCGTGCAATGGCGGAAACGCTATTTACGCTGTTGCGGTCCGGTCAGTCACTTTCCGCCAGGGTCGTAATGAGGCCCAAGATGGTTGAATCAAAGACTAGCTTGCATCCTCTTCTTGATTTCATGGTCACTTCATGACATGAGCTACAAGAAAGTTATTTATTAATTTTACTTTAATTTCTGTCCAGTGCTAACCCACTGTGTCTAACAGCACCATACAAGTACAGGAGGACGCACTTGATGGGGGAGAGACGCTCTATATTGGTGGGTCTTCAACAATTGACCAAACGACTGGGGAAAGACACACTGGGACAACGGTCATGAGACTAAGAGAAGACGGGACAAGCGAGGTAGTGATGAGCGCACGCCTGCCGTCACATTACTCAGCACAAGCAGCAGAATTAGTGGCCTTAATATTGGCATTGGAGCATAACAGGGAGAAGGAAGTGACGATTTACTCAGATTCAGTTTACATGACATCCACAGTGCATTCTAGCCGGCCACGTTGGATGAGGAGGGGCTTCCTGATGGGTCACCGGTGCAGCACGCATTCCTATTGGATAGATTGGTAGAAGTCATAGATCTCCCAGAGCGAACAGCAATAGTGAAATGCCAAGCACACACAAAAGGGGAGGATCCTATCTCTAGGGGTAATGAAGTAGCAGACACAGAGGCAAAATGCACTGCCTCCTTTGGGGACATTTTCGAAATTGAGGCTTTGTCCACGCACACGATTATGCAAGAACTATGATACTAAAAGAGGGGTACAACATATTACCAGTGATACAGATTATGGAGCTGCAGGGAGCTGCAAATACGGAAGAAAAGGAACTGTGGCTAAGGGGGGGATGTAGAGTGTACAGATGTACAGCGTCTCTGGCAAACGCCCTAAAGCAGGAAAACAACATAGAGAAGGTGGGAATGCCACTTGCATTATTACACACAGCACTGACACAACTGCACTATCCAGCCCATACGGGGAAGGAGGTGCTTGCTGCTCCTATTGGAGAAACATGGTTCTGTCCCAACTTGGCGCAATACGTGGCCGAATTCATGATTAATTGTTTAGTGTGTAAACAATGTACTACAGGTCATACACTAAGGGTAGTGAGAGGAGCCATATCTCGCCCAGTGGGTCCATTCCGACACCTGCACGTTCACTATTTAGACATGATACAATCCTGCTAAGGATGCCGCTACATGATAGTGGTCATGTGTCCATTTTACCGTTGGATCGAGGCCGGTCCTTGTTCCCATCCTGACGCCCTTAGAGCGGCAAAATTCCTGATCCAGGAGATATTCCCACAATGGAGCGTGAGTGAGGTCTGACAAATGCCCTCATTTCGCCAATGAGATGTTCCAGCATATTACAGCCCTGCTCGTAATCCAACACAAATTCTCCTGTGGCTATGATCCACAAACGAATGGGATATGTGAACACCTCAATGGCTTGCTTAAAGAAGCCATGGCCAAAACTAAAAAGACTTTGAACAAAAACTGGCTGCATTGTCTTCCCTTAGCCTTGTTCACCCTACGCAATAAGCCCAGGTCCGACCACATGAGATGGTGACAGCCTGGTGAATGCGACTTCCCCTGGCTCCTCCCACTAGGGCAATAAAGGATGCTGATAATGTGGCTGATGTATTACGTCAGGAAATGTACGAGTATACAACTTCCTTGATTGCTAGTGCCTCTTTTCTCGCCAGCTGCAAAGACAACAGGAGAGGCCTGAAGCGGGAGAAGAAAGCGACAGCGTCAAAACCGCAAGGACTTACTTAAGCAGCCACCATTGTACCCAGGAAATCAGGTTCTCCTGAGAAACTTTTCACGCAATTGGGATCCCCCACAGTGTACCGGCCCCTATCTAGTAGAACTTGTGACTGAGAGAGCAGTTAAACTAGTCCGGAAGAACGTTTAGAATCACCTTAGCGACATCAAGCCCTACAAAGCCGTGTAACACCGATATCGACAGGACCAATGATCCTAAGCAACAAAAGCAAACAAACAATTTGGAATCCGCACTGCTGGGCAGAGGACACCCAATGGTTACTCGCTCACAGACAGCAGAGTTATGGCAAGGACTTCCTACACATCCAGAGTGAGGGTACACTGTTTATTATTTTTCTTTCCTCACATATTCATTGTGAAAGTGCGACTGTGTTTATTGCATTTCTTCAATGCTTCCCACTGATCGCCAGCCTGAAACCTTCTAAGGCCAATTTGTTCAATTTGTTAGAAGATCCAACAGGCCTCGGGGACGGCATCCTAATGTGTATTTCCATGTCTTCATAGCATACCTGGCCCAAGTATATCCACAACTAGAAAGAGGAAACCCTTCCATCCTTGCAGTCCTCAGAGACCCTAGAATTAAAGTGTGTGGGAACAACTATTCATTTTTGCCATGACAGACTACATGGTCCACAGCGCTTGAATTAACATAATACTCATACATTTTTGCTCATTTTTGCCCATGTCAGGTGGACAACCTATTTCTTCAAGCTCAAGCTGCACCTGGGTCCAAGCAGCACAGGTAATGGAGATGGTTATTAAAAACAATACTCATCATGTCTTGTCTCTTATTTCCAAGTGGTGTTTTTGCTTTCCTTTTTTGGCGAACTTTCTTTCTATCTAGTACTACCTCTGTATCCCTTAATAACATTACTCCAACCTCAGCAGGTGGAATGATCATGTCGGGTGGGAAGGGAAGCACTGTAAGCACAGTAAGGAGAGGAAGTGCAGTGCTGATACAGACATGGGAGGGGTGGACATATAACTAATTGACACTGCTCGAGTGTCTAACAATATGTGGTACAAACACATGACCAAAGTAGGTAAAGAAAGCACTGGGGAGAGCTGCTATGTTTGCACACTAATCCCCTATGCCATGAGTGCCTCCAGAACATTTATAGCAACTGAAACACCAGCAGGAAGAGCACTATGCATTATGTATCTATCCATGGTGACAACCCGAGGAAGATTCCAAGGGAAAACAGCAACATTGAGATGGATGTCTAAAACAACATTTCCCTATAAAGACAGTTACATAAAGTCCCTTGACATGAGGAACAATTACTGGCAATTAGACCAGGCAATACAATACATAACTGACAGTCCACAGAAAGGAGAGACAAAAACAATAACGCTGAAGGAATTACCATGCCCATAGAGGGGGTCAAGAAATAGGAGGAGAACCAGGACGTTGGGAAAGACCACCAAATGCTTGTGTATGGCCAAGTATACACAGAGATGGATGGAAAGACAGAGTAGTAGGAAGCAAAGCACACAACCTAGTACAAGCACCGGTAAACACAGTGCAAGGAGAAGAAGCAAGGGATGCGAGCACCAAATTGCTCACGTGGGCGGACAATGAAGCTGGACCAATGTCCATAATACCACTGAAGTTACCAGAATGACGGTGCAGTAAAGGTTGGAGAAAGCACAGAGTGTAGGTACACAGAAAAGCATCCAGAAATGAAGGTTGGCACTGCAGTATTAATGGATCACTATTGGGAGTGCAGATCAAAGTCATACGAGAAGCTGCCACTCAACTACGGAGGGGTTTGCTTGCTGGTACACATCAATATGCCAGCACTGGTAGTGCCACAGAAGGATGTGAAGAAAAACGCCTTCCCTAAAATGGATACTAACAAGAGAAAGAAGAGATCAATAGAATTGGAAGAAAAGGGAAGAAGGAAATGGTCAGTAGAAGTGAGTAGAGTGAAAAGAGACAACTTTTTCTCTGCAGAATCTGATGCATCACTAGACGATGTACCACCTGAGCGTCTGATGTTCAGCAGGACAGAGATATTTTTCCTGTCACTAGTTACAGCTTTGCAGACATACACAAAGGTGAAATTGTTGCAGTTAAGAAGATGGGAGCTGATGCAGACGATAAACTCTACAGTAAATGGCTTCAATGCGATAAAGGAAGAGCTCCGAGCAGTAAGGTTAATGGCAATCCAGAACAGATATGTTCTAGACCTTCTCACAGCAATGGAAGAGGAGTTTGAGCCAAGATTGGGAGTTCATGTTGCACAATCGTGCCTGCAAAGGATGGAGAGAATGGAACACTGACAGAAGCAGTGAAAAGATAATCAAAAATGCACGCCAAGATAGAGGAGGAAGCAAAAGGAGCAGGAAAGGACTAGAGCTGGTTGTCATGCATATGGTCATGGATGCCAACATGGTTAGCAGACGGGCTGAAAGTATTACTAGGAGCATTTGTACTAGTACTAGTGGGACTGTGTGTAGTCAACAGCTGCATTACACAATGTCGCAAAATTACTGAGAAGACAATAGGGATGAAAGTATTAGTGGATGTGAACATGGAAGAAGAAAAGGACAAGATAGTGGAAGAAAGAAATAACCTGAGAGCAAAGATAAAGGAATGCCCACTATTCCCGACTGAGATGATAACATTCGACAATCCCTTTGACAACAACAGATACTGGGGGAAATGGGTATGGTGCAACGGAAGGAGACTGTAGCCATATGACCTGGAGTTTCGATGACCAAGCAAATTACTATGGACATCCTGGAGGAGTAGCGAAGATATGGCTACCAAAAGCAAGAGTGACAAAGTATGGAGGTTTGGTCGACAGGTCGACCAGAGGGGGTACTGAAGAGAGGGTCCCTGGAATGCACTCCTCACCCCCATGAACATGAGGGCCCAAAGAGTCAAAAATGCACAAAGTCACTCAATGACTGACCCCAGGAGGACCAGTGACTGACGCGTATGCAGAGAGGTATTCTCTTAGATAGCCATTCACAACGTATCCAATCAATAGGCCTCATTACGAGGCTGTCGGTATCCATTTTTTCCGGCACCCGCGAATGCGCAATTACTGGGTCATGCCGAGTTTGGTGGACCCCGTAATTGCCCATTTGCGGGTGCCGGTAATAAGAGACTCCCCATCCCCATTCAGCCCCATAGGGCTCAATGGGAATGGGGAGGGTAGTAGCACCGGTACTGTATTTTTCCACTTGCGACATTCCAAAAATATTTTTGTTTTTATTTTTATGCGAGTGCCAAATTAATTTTTCTTACACTTTTATTTATTTCATCAAAGTTTATTTGTTTATTTCCAAATTTGTTTTTTTACTCTCTACACGTGTTTCACTCTTGTTCTTGTCACAAGGGATCATCAGGAGAGATTTTTATTTTTCAATTTCGTTTTCTATGGGCTTGTTTAGCCTAGCTCTTACAATCAACTTCCTTTCTGTGCACTCTCTGTGGGTATTTACCTTACGTTTGGAAATGATCCGCTCCAGAAACACGTGTAGAGAGTAAAAGAAGACATTTGGAAATAAACAAATAAACTTTGACGAAATACATAAAAAAGTGTGAGGAAAATTCATTTGGCACTCGCATAAAAATAAAAACAAAAATATTTTTGGATTGTCGCAAGTGGATATGTACAGAATCTGAAAAATAACTTAACCCTATCTATGGCAATCTAGGTAATGGTACAGAACCACATCTGACAACTCCAATAACAAAAACAAATGTCAAAACAGGAATTTGCCGGGAACTAAGTCCTGTAAAGGTTGCCGTCAGAGTATTTAAAAGTGGTAGCACCGGTACTGTTAATAACGGTACCGGTGCTACCATCATGTTCTGCTCACGGGTGCCAGTATGGCCACCGGGTCAGACCTGGTGGCTGCAAGGGCACCCGCGAGCAGAACTCCTAGTTTGGCGGTACGGTATCAATGGTGCCAGTAGCGACAGCGGCACCGTTGTTGCCTTACCACTATACTTGTAATGAGCCCAGTGTCTTTATGGATACAGTTGCTTCAACCTTGGTCATGAACCCAAATGCCTCGATGGATGGCTTTGACTAATGCCAAGAAACCACTGTGCTGATGTCATTAGTGGCACCATGATATAGCAACGTTAGTCACGAAACACACTCGCAGCCATGCACAAAATGACACAAACACACATGTGAGCACACGAAGCAACATGCTTACACAGTTCTGTAGATAACGGACAGATACATATACATACTGTCAAAAGCTTTTATTTTTTCTCATTAGCTAAGTGCAGAAACCCTGAATGAATGGAAACAAAGAGATGCAGAGCATGCTTGCAGATGCTTATGGCAACTAACCTTATTGAACTACGGGATCACTTAAGGAGCCTGGCAGGACCAAATACGACTAACCTATGGGAAACATAGTATGGTACAGATGCGTAGAAATCATAGTATAAGTATAATGAGGATCACCTAAGGCCACACGCTGCAGGATGAGAGACGATGAAAAGCAGAACCAGGCTGCACAGAACAGGAAGGACATGGCTTGCAGTGAAGGTCAAAGACAAGCAACACATTCCAGACCTAAAACGACAAGGGGCCATCTGCAGAAAAACGGAATAAATCCTCATAAAATGCAGACCGGAAGAGCTTGATTTCATGGTCCTTAACCACGTGATGCAGCCAAGCTAGACAATGGTTATTCACCCGCAGTGGGAAGACGAACGGTTCTCAGCAACACAAACATGAAACGAGACATGGACTCGTTAACAACGTTGAAACGTTGAGGGAACTCTCACTGGGGAAAGTGGTACTGCTAACATATACCTTGGGAACACATAGTCATTCTCATCACCTTGAAGAGGTGTGCAGAGCGCTGAGAACAGAGCTGGGTCCAGCCCTGGGGAGACCAGTTCCAGCCAAACAGGGGACAGAAATCCAGGGGTGGATGGCAGAGGGCAAGGGCCAATGGTAATCCTGCGACCGTGCACCAAAGTATTAGATAGCTTCTTGGGAAGGGGCAGGCCTGCCACCTGACATGCAAGGGCCAATCAACTTAGATCCATAGGGGCAATCTATAAGGTATACCACTCCGATCACCTAACCAGAAAGAGTGATAGGTTTTTTGGCGAAGGGCCCATGTTGTGACGCAACCGGACCATGGAAAGGCCTGACACAGGCTTAGAAGTGGTGACTCTGGAGATTTTTGAATGTCCTGTATGATCCCTATCGGTTCTTGTAATAAACGACAGTTCTAACTTGCCCTTGGCTGAGTCCTCAGTTTGTTACTGGGGGAGGGTTGTTGGGCCCTGAGAGCTGAACAGGTAAGCTCGTAGTACCCCCAGACCTCTGGCATACCATACCAAACCAACACTTCATCTTTCCTAGGTCAGTATATTCAATAAAGGGACCAATAGTGATTTACAGAGGTGGAAAACTGCATCAAATGCTGTAACAAGTGTTATTTGGAAGCAAGAACCAGGCATTTGGGAAACATCCTTCTGATCTGAAAGGATTACCCTGGATTCCTCTTGTTGCTAGGATTAAGTTTAAGATCATTTGCCTCAGGGATAAGGATATTCACTGTAATTATCATAACTATTTTACAAACAAAGTCTGGTTCTCCAGAGGTTCCAGGTATAGTTTTAACACTGAAGTGCTTCTTCTTCTTTGGAAATACGGTTATATTTTGGAACCAGCCCCCAATGGACGCAGAATGCTGAGTTTCTATCCGTCAGGAAAACCCTGAAGATTTGGTGGTGGGTCGGGCCTTCTGCTGAACTCTAAAGGGCTAAACTACTTTCTCCCTTCTTGTTATTATAGGATCCATGTGGTGTGATATTTTCATTTTATTTCTGTTCAGTGTTTTATTACATGGGGTATTAATTGTGGAATGTGTTACTTGTATGTGTTTGTCATGCACGCTCCTTTTCATAAGGTTTAATATTACATTTATTATGTCTCGTTCTCATATTTAACACAATGTAATGAAACAAAATAATATGTAATTAAGCAAGATATTGTACTCGAAATAGAAGCCTGTTGATGTGATTCTTCAAACAACACCCCCCATAGTTAAGGTTCAAGGAATGGCAGTTTTCTGTAACCTCGCGTAGAAATTTAACTATTGGAACATGAAGCCGGTTAAGATTTGCAAATTTAAGGTTTCTTGAGGAGCCTGTACATCTCAGAATACGTTCACAGATAACTAGTGTACATGTGAAAAAAATGTTGTCACATGTTCAGGTATTTTTCTATCCCATGTTACCACTACGTCTTTCTTCCGTATCACGTTCCCCACGGATCAGTGACCCTATGACAGGCCTTTCTTCCTTCCTCTTGCCTGTTTTCTCCTCCTACCATGAGGTCGAGTTCTATAATGAGGGTAACCTGCAGTAAGTGTAATTTTAAAACATTTCCCCTTTCCCCTGTATTTTCTGTATTGCCACATCTGTTGTCCTAATGGTGCCCCGCATGCACCCGCAGTGTGCATCAACTTCAGTCTGTGTAACCCTATTTATCTTCGGTGGCTATTTAGCTAAGATTATTCCTTAATGTTTCGTCTTTGGTGATTGATAATAACTCTTGTGATAAGATGTTATCCACATCTATTGTACTAGCTATGTCCCTCGGATAAGCAGGAGTCTTATTGTTCGACTTAGCTCGCCTTTTTGCTGGGTTCGATGTGTTTTTAACAGAAACATTTCAGAGAGGAATGTTTTACCGAAAACTAAAACACTGAAGAAATCACTAAATTGTTTAGATTTTTCTATCCCCCCTCCTGTTCCCCTATGATTTTAAGCCCACCCAGCCCCCTCCCCACCCTTTGTAACCCCTTACCCCACCCCCCACATATAACACATTCAGTGTTTTTTCGTTATTATGGTTTCGTTCAAAAATACCTCTCTGGAAATGATTTCGTCAAAATCACTTAATACCTTTTTGTTAACCTGTCAATGCATTTATGAACCTCAATGCTCAGGTTTATATTCCATCCGAGATCTTTGAGAGTGTCCATGGCGACATTCTCATTTTCTGCTTCTTTTAGTGCACCTGCTGTTGATTGGAAAGTGGAGTGGAAAAAGTCTTTCTGGATCCCTGCCTCGCTGCGTTCCTTAATTCTATCCACTAGCCAAAATGCCTACACTGATGATTTACAATGTTCATGCGGGACCAAGTGGAAAATAGCTATGCAGAGCGCTGGATGTCATCATACTGTGGCATGGCTCTTCATGTGGGTGAAATGGAATAATAGCAGTCATGTCTGTTAACATCGTTTCCCTTCTAATTCTGGGGGTTGATCATTCGTATGTACATGTTAAATCAGGCCCTGGGGTTCAGGCTCTGGGCTTGTTATTCTTGTGATGGGTTTGATTTCGTTTGACTGTTTATCAACGATGGAAAAACGTGGAAGAGGTTTCTTTGTTTGTGGGTGCTTGGGCGTAGTAACATATGTGAAGTGGATGTAAGATTTGTTGAAGCAGTATTCATTACCAAGAGATCAGTGTTCCTTTGACATTGCAGTTACTACTGAATCTGTAATAGGCATCAGGCTTATCTTGGCAGTTTACTGATTTTGGCCTGGAGGTGACATTTACAGAACAAGAATGCAAAGAGACTATGATTATGAAGGAAACTGTGGACCAATCCCCCATAAAAGCACACATTGTCAGTTTGATCTGCTTATTTTGCGGTAGGTTAACAGAAAATGTTATGTTTGGGTATATCCTCATTTGCCCTTGGTATCCCCTATTTGCCCAAGTCTTCCCATTTTTATCACAGTTCTCACCTTCCTCTCGACAATCCTGATCAGAGTTGGTGAAATTGGAAAGCCAGGATAAAATAACAGGGGAAAGTTATTAATGACTTAATGACCCTGGGGAGTGGGCTGTGGAGCAGGGGAAAGCCTGAACAATGTTTATGGACTAAGGAAAAATCTCCTTTCTTTGATGAAAGACCCCATTCTGTGAATACTCAGGCAAGGGAGGTGCTCAGTGATGAGTGCATTCTGCCCATTTGGGGGTTGCAACTGCACTCAACGATAACGGAAAAAGTAACTGAAACATCAGCTCTAAGGAAATGTGGATTGTATGTCCCTCCTAGAGTCTTGATCATTTTTGTTTAATCTCAGCCATGAGATGGAACTTGCTGTGAAAATGCTGTGGATAATTTGCTGGTCATTGAAGACGCAAACGTCCTCGAAATGTTCATCATTATCTATCTTTCAGTTGCCTTGGCTATGGTAAAGTGGGGTCAACTGTTCCTTGCCAACAGAAAGATGAGGATAAGGTTAGGGACCTTCTTTCTGCATGGTGGATTTCCTCTATGCGGCACCAAACGTACCCCCTTTGCCTCTTCTGTTGGGTAACATCCGCATGAGACCACCCATTGGTCTTCTCAAATGCTGCATGGTCCACTTCCTGTTTTATGCTATTGTACCTCAGTGCCACTGATCAAAGAGAGCATTTTGCCAACATTTTGTTTGTGTTAACAGGCAGTAAAACAGAACAGTTTCATCAAGTTCTTTAAAAAAGACTAGAATGGGGAAAACATGTGGCAGAAAGTGGTATTATAAAAACAAGGCTCAAAATAAGGAAAATGTGGTTGTTACCATATCACAAAGTACCCAGACTTCTCAAGAAGAGAACATTATTGTCACTAAAGGCATGGCTTGTGTTTCAGCATCAAAAATGATGTGTTTAGAACAGTAGCTGAACTTAGTCTGTATCTCCCCAGCTTCCACCAACAAAACACTTGAGACTTTCACTAAGGCCAGTAAAGTCAAAATGATTAATATCCACAAAAGCTTTCTCAGAAAAAACCTTTGCAAAGATGAATTGAAAATATTATAAGATCTCTGCACACATTTAGGAATTGTGATAAAACCTGCAGATCGGGGCGGTACTGTTGTTCTTCAAGAAATTGATAAATACAATCAAGAAAATGGAGGACAACTAAGTGATTGTCCCACTTAATAAAGTATTATATGGTGACCCTGCAATGCCTACGAGACTATTACGTCAAAGGATTCTAACTGTATGCATTGACAAGAAGTGGATTGCAGAAGCTTCCATCCCTTTGTAAGCCCTGAAAAGTAGCTGTGTTTATTTTTATAGCCTATTAAAATACATGAATCATTAGTTGACTCTACAGGGAGGCCAATAGTGTCAGAGAGTGACCTCTTACTGGAGCTACTAGAGGAGTACATTGGTTCTTTTCTAAAGACATTCATTTAAATAGGATGGTGTTTTTGTGAAGGACACCATTGAATTCAGTTTTGAGAGACTACAAAAAATGGCATGAGATCAAGCTATAAACATGGATGTCAAAAGCTTGCATATGCTATAAAAGGTTGCAAAACCTGAAATGAAGTATGTCTTGTTTCCTTACTGCCTTGTACATTAATGTGCTTTTTCACTTGTCTGCTGGATAACCTTGCAATCAGGCTTTCCAGCACTTGGAAACACATATGTCATGCTGGGAAAGCAGAAGTTGATCCAGACATCACTCTTTCTTTTATTTCCCACTGCTTTCACGCATAAGGTCAACCATATGCCAGCGCCTGTATATGGCAGTGTATCACCATATTATAATGTATTAAGATTATGCTTCCCTGGCATCAGTGCCCACCTTAAAGTAAGCGGTCTGTCTCTTTACTGTTTATGTGAGTCAAAACGCAGGATTCAGAGATGGCAGCGGTCAGTTCCCACCCATCCAAAATGTATTGTCCCACATCCCTACTCGAAGAAAGTGCACTTACCTTTTTGTGAAAAAAAAACAAATTCACATTGGAGTGAGGGTATCACATGTTTGTCGCTCCCTGCACCCCACCCCCACCCCAGGTTTTTAGGCAACCATGCAGAGTTCCCAGCAAGCTACCCAACAGCGTCAATCCTCCACTGCTCAATCTGTTCCCTCCTCCTGCTGCTGCCACGCCCATAAGACTCAAGTAGCAAATGATGACTGTCTGCATGTAAAACTGGTATGTTGAAAAAAAACTTTGCATGTGCACCACGTGTGAAAGTTATGCAGTGTGTGCCTGTGTGTGTGTATGTGAGTGAATCTGTGTCTGTGTGCATTCGTTTATGGTTGTGTCGCTGTAAGTGTGTGTCTGCAGTGTGCACACATGTGCCTTGCATGTGGCTGCATCATAAAATTAATACACAGTGGAAATTACTGCTTATATAATGCATGTGACATTATCAAAGTGACACTACTCCTGAAATGTTTAGCTATGCACTTTGAGAATCCTTTGAAGGCTTCACATTGACTGTCCAGCACAAAATGTCAATTCAGCCCAATTCAGGGCCAACACCTAGACAGCTGTAGAGAAGCCCCTCAATGCTCAACCAGAAAAAATACAACCCAGTAGGGAAAAAGGCCCAGCATACCGCTTACAAGGAGAACAAGGTTTATTCTCATAAAAAAGACAAGTGCCAGCAAAAAAATCTGCTGCCACAGAGTGCTCTGATAAATATAGCATACACAAGTTATAAAGGCACACAGTGCCATATGTGACGTAGATTACACAGGTTATGGATCAAGGTGGCTGTTTGGTGCAACCCTATACATATACTGCCTGTTCCATAAGGGAAGACACACCATTGGTCTCAGCTTCTCCTGTCCGTCTTCTTCCACGCGGGGCTCCTCTTTGTACTTCATCAGGCGCAAAGCTCCTAATTGGCAATTACTACCACAAATCATTGCATTCCCTATCTGTGGCCTAATATGCACTTGGTACTACAGACATGGGTGCAGTGGATACTTTGAAGGTAACAATAACTGAGGTTTGTTACTTTTACCCCCTGGCACCTCACAGCACAAATCACAGGGGTCCAGGATGTTCTGCTGTGATCTTCCTGATAAATTGCAGAACAAACAGTTTTATGGTTGGTGGTCTGGTGCGGCTGGTACCCTGGACTCCTGGGGTCTTGGGGTGGGGGCATGTGGGCTCTATAACGTAGAATTTGGACTGTTGAAGGCTGGAGGCTCATGCCCTTCTTCTCATGTGATAACATTTCACAGGGAACTCTCAGCCCCCTCATGGCCTTGCAGGGCGAATTCCTCTGGCAAACAAGTGCTAATAGTATGAAACAATGAATGGTTCATGATTCTCCACGGGTTTGGTCTTTCTCGCTACTGACCAGGCTGCAACCTGAGCATGCATGCACACATGTATCTCTATGTTCAGGGCATGGGCCTACTGCCCAGGCTGCAGCATGTCGCTAGGCCTCAATTTCAAAATGGCTGCTGTTTTCTAAGATGGCGTCTCACTGCCACCACCATCTATACCCAAACATGTAATAACCTACCCATAATGGAGCTTCTATCGATTCCCCCCATAACTCCCCCAAATACCTACGACACACTCTTAGGCCTCCAGCTCATTCAGATCATCTTGTGGCCTGGGACGATCGTCCCCGCTTCCCTAGATTCCCTCCTTTTGTTAATCCCATGTTAACAAACTGCCATGCAAGCCTTTCTCTGTCCTCCTTCTCCATTTTCTCCCTTTCCAACCTCTCAGCTTCCTGACACAGCCATGTTCCCTTCTTGGGTACCCATGCTTTTAACACAGATCTATCTATCTATCTATCTTAGTTTTTATATAGCACAAAATCGCCCATAGGCCGCAGAGCGCACACAAAGACAAAGAAAGAAAGAGAAACACAAAACAATGCAATTCCGCCGCGCTATGGTATCATCTGGCTAGTTTTCTCCCTCATCAAACATGTGGGTCTTAAGTTGTTTCCTAAACACAGTGAGAGATGCACTATTCTTAACCGTTTGAGGCAGGGAATTCCAGATCATAGGAGCCCAAAAGGCAAAGTTTGTGCCGCCAACTCGTTTGAGAATTTGACAAGGTTGGTGTAGATCTTGTTTGCTATTTGAGTGAAGTTCTCTTCTAAGAGGTGGCTTTGTTAATTTGTTGGCTAGATAGTTTGGAGCATCGCCAGCTAAACATTTGTAGACCATGATAGTACCCTTAAATTTGATCCTTTGTTGGACAGGAAGCCAGTGGAGCTTCCTCCTGGCTGCTTTGAATTTATCACGTCGGCAAAATCCAGCAACTGCTCTGACTGCTCCGTTCTGTATAATTTGCAATTCTTTTTATGTTGCTCTTAGACGTGCCCATCAGGAGACTATTGCAATAGTCCAACTTTGAGTTTATTATAGCTCCAGCAATCAGGGCAAGGTTTTGCTCGGTGAGGTAAGGACGAATTTGCCAAATCAAGTTCGAGTAAAAAGCACAGGTGGATTTCAGGTATGATACATGTCTCTTAAAGGAGAGATGCAAGTCCATAAAAATTCCCAGAATTTTTACATGGTCTAAGACCTCGATGTAGGTATTATTGATTTTACATTTTCTACATTGAGCGTTCAGTTGTTTTATCTTCTGAGGGGTACCAATTACCAAGAGTTCTGTTTTCCCTTCATTGAGTGTGAGAGAGTTGTTTGCCATCCATTTTTGGATGGCACTAAAAACCTCATTGTCTCTTTGCGCATCCTTTTCATGGGATCCAGACAGTTCGAAAACCAACTGTGTGTCATCGGCGTAGTTGGTAAAGCAGACGCCCAAGGTTTTTAGCATATCACACAGGAGTTTAGAAAAGATGTTAAAGAGTAATGGTGACAAACATGATGTACGCCACAAATCAGTAAGGTTTTAAGGGAGAAAAAGTTTCCCTTTGCCACTGCAAACCTATGAAGGATTTAAACCATTTTACTGCTTGTGGGGAGCATCTACCAACTGTTATCAGCCTCTCTGCCCGAAGGTCGTGATCTATAAGATTGGAAGCTGAGGAAAGATTAAGCATAACAGTAGCCCAGTGCTCCCTCGTTCAATAATACTAGCGATGTTAGCCTGGAGATCTAAGAGGGCTGTCTCGGTACCATGCTTCGCTCGGAAGCCGGATTGTTCATTTGCCAGTATATTGTTGGATTCAACTAATTTTTGATATTGAAGATACGCAATCCTGTCAATGATTTTGAGCAGGAAAGGCACGTTCGTGATAGGCCTGAAATTGCCCGGGATTGAAGGGTCTAGGTTCTCCTTTTTAATGAGTGGAGTAATCCATGCCTCCTTTAGATTCTCTGGGACATATGCCTCATCAAAGGACTGGTTCACAAATTAAACCACCCAGGGTGCTAATGTCTCGGCAAAATCTTTGAAGAGTTTTGCAGGAAGAATATCCCTCTGACAGGAGGACGGCTTCCAGTTGTGGATAATCTCTAATACTTCTTTCACAGAGACGTTGGCCCTTTGCCAGATTGTAAACTTTTCCCTGCTTGCACATACTGCTCTGGGGTACACATGAGGTATATAGACCCCCCCCGTCTCCAGCAAGGTCACCCCAGTCTTCATCATAGTTCTCAGGGTTCTGGCAGGGGAGTGGTGCTGGTGCCTGGGTTGTGAAGGCACTGCTGTACAACGAGGTGCGCCATGTACCCCAACTGAAACCATCATAATTGCATTGCTCTGGCACAGCATCGAAGTCCCATCTGGCAGGTTCAGAAGATCACCCACATGAACACTATCACCACTGGTAACAGCATTTTCATACAAAAAGGTCATCCAGCCAGTCACTTTTTTGTATGCCAGCCTCTGTTTGCATGTGGATGCCGAGGGTGTGCAGGGCCTCCATTATTTGTATAAGAGACCCGTGATGGCGCCATTTGAGGGGAATGTACGTGCAACATGAATTCCCGATTATTTTGCAGACCCCTCCTTCCATTGCAGTAAGCAAATCCAGTACGTAGCGATTGTGCAGTGTCATCAACCTGATCGCTTCCTTTTCAGGCTTTATTATACTCAGCTCCTGTTCAGTGTCATTTGCCAACTGTATCACTTCTGAGCAGACTATTTGAAGCCACTTGGCATTGGCAGCTGCATGTATCCCTGGCACTAATAATGATGCAAAGAATGTCTCTCCCTTGTTATACAGTCTGTATTGATCTAGTATTTATTTCAGAAGCTATGATAAGTCTCAAGACAGATAATTGGATCCCTGTTTTCTGAGCTATATGTCCTTCTTTTTCTTTTCTGGGAGGATACGGAATATGGGGTAGCGGTGGACTCATGGTGGAGACATCCGGCACTGGTGCTGTTCTTGGTGCGAGCAATCCCCTGGGTCCCACTATTAAGTGTTCTTCAGGGACCTCAAAGAGAGCGGAGTGCAGCGTGGCCACTGAGCAGGTGCCCCTCCATAATGGCAGCAGGTGCAGGAACGCTTGCTGACCACAGACCCAGTAATTGTCCATCACCGCAGCTGTCCCTTTCTTGAGGTCTGAGGTGTATAATGTTGTGTTGCATTTGTTGTTGGTCCTCACAAAGACACTTCCCTCATTCTAGAAATACAATTCATATTCTTCTTGCTTCTGCACCTTCATTGGTCATCGCGTCAATCCACGTGAGCTTTGCCACATGCTCATTTTAATATTCTCGGCACAACTGGTTTACCCTTTCCATAACTTCTTCACCAAATCCCACGAGGCCTCCTGCCATGCAGCTCATTGTAGTCTCTTGCCACCTGTTCGCCACAAACTTTACACCTCCCAGCTTCAGGTATGGACTTTGTAAACACTGTATGCTTTTGGGATTCCAAGCACACTGCATTTCGTCTGGGTGTATCATCATGAGTTGCTGCTCCATGGCTGAAACGTGCTTCGCAATCTACCGCATCGTATTTGGCTCTTTTCACTTGTATTTTGAACAATTTTAATGCACTAGCATGTGAAGTAGTATAAGGAAAACTCAAATTTGCAATCATGTCACCAAAAAAAATAGGAAATAATAAGGACATAGCTTACTTAGTAAAAGTCCCCATTTTGTTTCCCGAGTGAAAGTCATGTTAATAACAGTGGCGTTGTCTTTCCCAGTTCCTCCATTCAATGAAGAGATATTGGCACTATTGGCATCCCCTGTTCCCCCACTCTTATATGCTCACTCCATAGAAAACGACATCCTAAATATATACCCAATCCGAACATAGAAAGAGCAGAGAGTCCTGCTAAACAATGCATAACATAGGTATAGGTAGAAGAAAACATGGTTACTATAGGATGTTCACGAGGATATGACTAATGTATTATTATGTATTTGTATGTTCATCATGAAAGAGGAGAGAAGAATAAATTGCAGAAGTAAAGAAAAAGGACAAAAGGAAGTGCAAATCGTGCCTAGTAGCGTTGATATTTTTGTGCGGTAGACAGGTTGCAGAAACACATTAAAAATGGTACCATAAAACACTGTTTTGCCGCATGTTATTAGTTATATACATATGCTCAGAAATGTCAATTGAATCAATAAATCAGTATGTGTCACAGTTCTTGCACCACTAAGTTTTATTCATCCTGTGCGAAGGGTGCGGCATGGGAAGCCTTCTGAACATCCGAAAGATGTATACAATACTGTAGCCCCCAAACTTTTACTGCCAGGGGAGTGGCACAGAAGACCGGAAAAGGGTTGTTGTACCTGGGTACAGTCCACTGGCGGACAAATGTTGTAACAAAAATGATATCTCCTGGGAAGCGCTGGAGAGGAGGTGACGTCAGTGGATCAGATGCAGCGCTGGTTGTATCTTTAGGCAGCAGTGGCACTATCTGTTGATTGATCCATTTTATTGCTTTTTTTAACTGCCATGGGGTTTTCCCCCCCAGGGCCAAGGCCTTTTTTGGTGATTTTGGTATTTCGCCATTCAATGCCTTCTAACGTTTTCTGTTCCAGTAACCCCTTAAGTGCCAAGAACGAGGTATTCTCGTCCTTGGCAACAGGGAGGTAATCCCAAGGACGAGATACCTCGCCCTTGGCACTTAAGGGGTTAAGGCAGAAGGATAATCTCTGAAAGCTTTTCAGATGGGTGATAGGGGCGGGTGCATTTGCCGCCCTGTTACCCCCTAATGAGGCGATAAATGATGATCCTTACAGGGCTGCGTGCGCATGTTAATAAATGCCAGGGGCAAGCTGTGCACCCAGTTTTTCTTTAACATGGTGCACAGCTTTGAAAGTTTACTTTTTAATAAACCATTGATCCGTTCTACAACCCGATTGGCCTGGGAGTGGTAAAGTGTACACATTTGATGCTTGATGCCTAGTAATGCTATTATTTCCTTGAACAGCTCATTGAAGAAGTGGGTGCCACTGTCGGACCTTAATACATCACACATTCCCCAGCGAGGGAAAACCTGGCAGGATAGTTAGCGTCTTGATGTGTACAAGGATCTACCTCCACCCATCAGGGACACACAATGACGATCATGTAACAACACCCATTACACCCCTCCCCCCTGTCTGCGTAGTCAACGTGCAACTCACGGAATGGCCTACTCCGGTGGGGTAGGGTACCTCGGATAGTTCTTAGCATGTGTCAATACTGTAAGTTTCACATATAGTGTAATTAATCACCATTTTAGTCAATGTCTCATGCAGATTTGGGTTAAATCAGTCCTCCTGTAATTCTGCAGCAATATGTTGGGCCTCGTTATAATATAACACTCAGGGTATTGCTAAGTCGACCTACACGAGGTCTGCTTTACATTTCTACCGAGAAATTCAATACATTGTCACACACTATCACGGTCTGTAGAAGAGTTATTCTGTTCAACATATTTAATATGTATGCTGTTAGCATCTATCACATGAAGCAGTAAAAAATAGTTTTGATATTTATGTATTTTTCTCTGTATTTCAGTGGACCATTCCCATCATCGAACCTTCCACCACTTGACAAGAGCAAAAAGGAAAAAGATGGAAATAACCTTCTACCTATTAGTACAATTACAATTCATACACATTAAAAATTGGCCAATGTGGTGCCAGCCACTAGAAAAGTCTATCACCGTGTACTGATAACACACAATATATCAAACAAAAGCACCCCATAAATACGGCTTCCTCCCTTTAGGTTCTAGAGCTGTCTATGACATCAGGCTAATACATACGCAAACCACCCTTTTTGCATTCAGGTAGACACACAAGGTAGTTCAAAAAATATACATATTTTAATCTCTATCACATAAAAACATGAAATAATATTGTGTTTATCTATACTAGACAACATTTCATTGGACAAGGTATGCATTTTAACACATTGTGGCTTATACAAATTTCCACAAGTTGGTTCTATACACAACATGTATAATATTCCCCATTGGTAAGGAATATAGTGTGTCAACACTGAGCATGTGTTTCTGGAATCTAGACAAATGTAATGCATTTGAAAATAATATATAAATAAATATCAAAACTATTTTTTACTGCTTCATGTGATAGATGCTAACAGCATACATATTAAATATTTTGAACAGAATAACTCTTCTACAGACCGTGATAGTGTGTGAAAAGGGCCTCATTATAAGTCAGGCAGTAAGGGGTTAACGACGCCGGTAAAGGTGCCGGCGCTGTCAACCCCGTACCGCCTGATTACGAGGTCCCCTCGAGGGACTACCAGACGTGCAGAGCGGGACCCGCGAAGCTTTTGAGGGAGCAAAAAACAGGCCGCTCGTAATCGGCCCGTTGTTTGCTCCAGCTCCCATTCCCATTCAGCCCTATGGGGGCTGAAATGGGAATGGGGAAGGTCCAGGCCCAGGTCCCTGAAGGGAGGAATTACCGGGCCCTCCGAACTCGGAATGGCATGGTAATTCCCCATTCTGTGAACCCGGACCCGATTTTGGTGGCAGCCATGCCGCCAAAAGCGGCATGGCTACCGCCAAAGTCGTAATGACGGCCATTGTCTTGACACGTGAGATGGATGTTGCAGCTGGTAGAAAACAACCAGCAGCAGTTCCAGCGGCATAACCGCTTTGCCTGTTGTTTCCGGACACCATAATAAGTCTGTAGGGGACTGTTTACATCCTCTCCTTTGCCACAGGTCTTTCTCCTCCTGTGTGGCATGTCCCTGTAATTCAATAATGTGTGTAATTGGTAATGAGTAGTAGGATGCTGGCAATTGCGCTCGTCCCTGTGCTATCACTGGATATCCGTAAATACTGGGCACACGCCAATATGCAACCTGTTTCGCCGCCGCGTTTTGGGCGACATACCGAGTGAAACCTCGTCTTTATCATTAGTATGATTGGTGCATTTCATCACTGCCGTCACGGAGGGCTGGAAAAGCACCTCAATCAGTTTGTCCAAAAATGACACACGTTCTACTGTGGACACGTCAGCCTGCCTAAATCCTCTCCTCTTCCATTGTGCAATCTCTGAATGTACCATTGCGGTGACATAGGCTGAGACAGAGTAAATAGTCACTCAGCACCCCTGGAATGCCTGAAGCATTTCAATATGCGGTATGAGTTCTACTGCTTGAGCTGAATAGTGCATGGGCAGTCTTCTTTGCACAATCACCTCATATTCTCTGTCCACTAGGCAGACAACTGCCACACCAAAATGCCTCAGGACTGTCCCCTGTTCAATAGTTGCTGAAAATGAAAAGAACCCCCCCCTTCTAGCAGGCTGTCTTTTGCTTTCGGTATGTCCTTTTCCTCCCCCTCAAACGTCACCCAGTCATGCCTTACAAGGTCTTCTTCAGTACACAGTTCGGTTAAGAAAGTAGCAGGATTTACTGTCTTGCATCGCAGATGTTTGGACTGGACAAAATGGCCTCATACGCGGATGCCTTCTGTGTTGTTAGCATTGATTTAGAACGTTCCAAAATGGCGAACACTGCATGCTCCATGTACAATATTACGGAGCACCCCATGATTTCAGTAGAATTTCTCTCAATCCCGAATGAAGCTGCGACAAGCGCCAGCTTGCAAGGGAACTGTCCCTGCATCACTGAATCCAGCACCCTGCTGTAATAGGCCAGTGGCTTGTGGCCCACTGTACTTTTCTAGGTAAGTATTTCTGCCATCATCTGACCATTAGAATGGGAGAACAAATAAAACTTGTGTGTGGAGTCAGTTGTTGCTGGCGCTGGGGCAGTAGAAATTACCTCTTTCAATTCGCTAACGCTAGAAAGCATGCCTGCTGTCCAGACAAGCTTGTTTTCAGTCTTTTATGTCTCCTTAAGGCCTTGGAACAAGGGCCTTGTGTACGCTGCGTAATCTAGGATCCATGCTCTACAGTAATTGCACTACCTTAAGAACTCCTATATTTCCTTGACAGTTTTTGGCACAGATGCAGCACATTCTGGTATTATTTTCTTTCCATGCACAGATATCAACTGTCCCAAGTAGAAAACTTCCTGGAGGCTGTATTGCGATTTTGCTTTGTCCACCTCGTACCTTTTATATGCTAACAGCTACAAGAGAGCAACAAAGTCCTGGCACTGTTGTTCATTGTCACTGCACACTAGCAGATCGTGCACATATTGAATTATTGTACTGGGCACTTGGATGTGTCCTAGATCAGCATGTAATATTTGAATGAAAACACTAGGGGATTCACAGTACCCTTATAGTAATCGTGTGTGCTCAAACTGCATTCCAACATGCATATACGTAGTGAGGTATTGTGGGTCTGGGTGCAGGGGTATAGAAAATAAGGCATTCTTCAAATCTACCACAGTGAAATGTGTTGCTTGTTTAGGGATGTTGCACAAAATTGTTTCAGGGTTAGGAACTACAGGAAATTCGGCTTGTACAATGTAATTCCAGGGGTGGAGATCCTGGATCATTCTCCATCTTGCCCTTTTCACCTATTTTTAATCAGCTATATATCTGTGTTGCACGGGGAGTTGAAAAGCACAATAATTTACTGATTTAGGAGTGCAGAAATGGTGTCTCGTATTACCTCCTCTGCTTCTTTGGACAGTGGATATTGTTTTACTCAGGGCTATACCATGCCTCATTTACGTGTGATGCGTATGGGTGCCACTCCATGCAAAAGCCCTACATCGTGGGCACTGGTTGTCCATAGCCCCTCAGGGACTTCTCTAAATCTTTCTCCATGATGGAGGGCAGGGTGACAAAGGCCATCAAAGAACAATGTACCCTAAGGCATTGCATCATGATCTCACAGGAAATGCAAATAGCCAGTACTATTTCTCCATCATCAACCCGATCCTCAACTAATTCTGCATCTGTTACTTCTTTTAGGGGTGCCGGCGGCTCAAAACACAACACAGTGCGCCACTCACAGCCATCTGAATCTGTGCCAACCACAACAATTATTTTCGCCGACACCACCAACCTTTTCAAATCTAGTGAAAGTAGTGTACTAAAGGTGCTAATTCAGCACCAGCATGGGGTGCACCTACCAACTGCGAGAGTAAAGAACGGGGACGGTGGGGGCAACTACACAGGAAAGGACACAGGTAGTCTAAGTCACAGACGCCTTGTAGAAAGTGCTTCACTGGGAAAGGTAGCGGGTTAATGATACATAGGGAGTGCAGACAGCCCAAGAGACCATTTTATGACCAGCCTAAGGGGAAAGACAAAAATAGTGCCATCACAAACACTCGTAGTGGGAAATCCCTTGGGGTGGGCTGGGCCTAGGAAACCACAAACTGAAACACATGACTTGTATGCCAGGGAACTGCACAAGGGGGGGCGGTGTTCAAGCTGCTCATCACAAATAAGCCAACAAAGCTAGAACTGGGTAATGTAACTACAGGGCGGTCAGCAAAACTAGCCGCCCTACAATGCATCAGGTAAGTGGCTCTGTACCAGTGTGCCAGTCACATGATCTCTGATGCCTATTGGCAGGCGGCTGTGAGAAAGGAACACTGGACGAAGTGGCGTTCCTGGAAGAACCAATCAGATGGTAAGTTTGTGAGCTCCTGTAAGGTGGCCAGCCTTAACAGTATCTACCACAGGGCTCACGAGGGTCATCATCCACCGGGTATCGTGTGAATATTCCCTTTCCCACCAGCTGCAGAGTGTCTTGGGTCCTGTTCTCAATGGTGCTGACCAATGGCAGTGCATTAAAGTTCCGCCAGTCAGCACAAATGTTACTTCATTAATAACAAGTTGTTCTGGGGTGGATTGTGAATAAATGTGGTACCACATAGGGAGGTAACATGATGGGAAACTGTTGAACTGTTTTCTTCAATTACGCTTCGCTAATCAACGTATAACTTCGGGAAGGTGACATCCATGAACCAATGCAATCCCTGGGAAACATTTAAGAAGCAAACTGTCTCGGGAGGATAGCTCAGGGGCAAAGTGCTCGCCTTGAAAGCAAGACGACACGGATCAACACAGGTTCAATCCCCGGGTCCGCGCTTAGAAACCTCTGGGCATTAAGGGTGTTATAAATAACCTATCATATCATAACTCTCCAAATAACAAGTGTTTCAATGCATTTCCAACCATTGTACTTTCTGGTATAAAGCTACTGTTCATATTCCATTCAGATGTCAGCCTTTAAAAACAGAGCCTATCCACTGTTCTGTTAGATTTGTACTTACCCAGCTGTAATAAACAACATTGATTTGTGCTCTCTGCTTTTTATTGCGGTGCACATGTCCCAGAAACCGTCCATTCTAGGGTTGAGGACCTGTCCATCTGCGACCACATTTATGTTTCGCTGATTTCAGGCAACCGTCTGATGTGTGAAGGTGCTGAAATCCAGGGAAAGGGGTGGGGTCTCTAAATGTCATGTAGCCAGTAATATGCTGATACCTAGCAGGTAACTATGGAAACGATGGCGCAGGTTGGTGAAACGGTGTAGAATTGTGCTGAAATCCGGGGAACGGGGCGGAGTGTCCAAATGTCATGTAGCCAGTATTGTCCGGAGGGTCCTAACAGGTAACTAGGCAAAATTTAGTGCAGATTGGTGAAACAGTGTGGAACTGTATAAAGAGCAACGCTTCGCAAAGCCACAAACCCAGCCACAAACCCACAAATGTTCACTTTTATAAATATAGATGTAGAGCAACGTTTCACCATTGGTAAAAAGGTAGCTGAAGTGTCCAAGAGCAAGATTGGGTGAAGTGCAGTGCTGTAGTAACGTAAGGGCTGTGTGCTGTGGTAGCAAGAGCTCTGCCATTTTGGATTAGGCCTGGCAAGAAACAGTAGCTAGAGAATTAAGCCGCTCATTGGATCTTTTGCTTTATCCATTTAATTTGAATGTATGCATCCTCTCCCCAGTGAGCGGGCAGATGGTCAACGCTGATGAAAAAAAAAAGCTGCATCCCGCAGATAGCAAGTTAATTGTGTCAGGTTGAGCCGTGTACTGGAGCAGGGAACGGAATGCTAGTTTTAGACGACTAGATTAGTTTTGCAGCTGTGGAGAATGAACTCTATGACAATAGGGCCTGTATTGCACGACCAAGTGGTCAAGCTAGGTTTGGAGCAATAGTGCCCATGGTGAAAAGCAGCCAGACCATTTGAAATGCAGGTGTTTTTATTACCTAGAACAAATACAATGAATGTATTCACAAGAGTGGTGCCTGCACTGTGTTCTTTAGCACCTGGTTCCCAAAAGAGATAGAGTAGTGGCCTTGTTAGGGGTGCAGCATGTTCGCAGCCTGGAATTGCAAGAGGTGATACTAACGAGTACAGCTGCAAGGTCAAATGAGCCATTCAGGAGTGTCAAATTGTCTCTTCTCATGAAGAAGCCATTGTATCACTGGCCGGGTTTGACCTCATTGTTCACACTAGCTCCCTGATTGGATCCTCTCAGGAGTATGCACATCACGAGTTGTCCAAAGTTGTCTTGACCAATAAGAAGAGTACTTTATTGTAACAATTTACCTGAGTATAATGAACCAATCACGTTACAGTGTTTTCTGCTGAGGGCACAATTAGGTTATCTTGTAACAGGTTGTATTTAGATATGCATGACCAATGGGGAAATTGTCACGACCCACATCTGAAAACCCCTCTGGCAAACCCATGGGCCAGGAGAGGTCTTTGCTCGGGTCTCCAATAAGCCTTGGCATCCACTTCGCCAGACTCATACACAGTGATGACATGTGCTTGGAGAACTACTTTATTTTGAAACTGCCAACCACCATGGAGGCATCCACATAGCTTGGCTCCTTGGAACCAAGCTATGCTGTATAGTGTTTTGGGTGTGGTGGCCTAGGGACTACTTTACCTGGACTACTTTCTTGAAACTATTTAAACCACACCCGACTTGGATTACACTCTTCGCGTTACTTTGCAATCTTGCAACGTGACGTTCACCGTGTCCAGCTATACCCGCGAACCTCGGAGAAACAGCACCTGTAAGGAGACAAAAGGAACATTGTTAGCAGCAGCATCTTACCTGCAATTTTCATCTTTAGCTCCCCACAGCTCCTGCAAACAGCTTCCTAAGATCAGCGTGTCTCCCGGACCGACGGATCTGCAAAAAGGAAAGAAACAAGGTATTAGAGACATTACAACATAACAAACTGTGCCAAAAAGCTTACCTAGCAGGTCGCCCCGCGACCAGCATCGCCTCGGAATTCCACACCCTGGGTGAACACCGCGATCTATGGGAAAAGAAAAGAAAACAGGTTAGCAAAGGCAAGGCATCACTGTGCTGCGCATAGCCTACTTACCGCATCATAGCGCTCATTACACGCCATCCTTTACCAGCGAGACCCAATTCAGCCAATGCACCACACTGGACTTCCGCACATCTAAGGAAGAGAAAGAGACATTATTAAACCAAGAAAGGCATGCAGGAATAACAACAATATACAACAGCAATAAGACCTACCTGAAAGACTTCAAACGGGGCAGCATCAGTGAAGTAACCAGATCGCATCCGTCCACAAAAGACAACGCGCCCCTGCCAAGAAGGCAGGACGGAGAGAACACCTGAATCAACAATAAGGTGAGGAGAGGCCCCAGAGGGGCTGAAGGCATACGGGGTGGTGGGAGGCTAATTACCCCAGTTGGCCAGTCTTGAACATAGCCCCCCTGTATTACAGGCAGAACCTCCCCCACTGGCCACATCTGGGAACTGCAGAGAAGGATACCAGTGTCCATATGGCTTGGTGGCATCCCAGGTGATACCAGGTGAGCATAACAGAAATGACCTATAGGATATGTTTCAATTTTTGTGTAGGTGTTGGCCAATGGGGGATGTGGGATTATGTTGAATCTGATACATTGTGCTCATGCTAATGTGCAGTTTTACGCTATAAAAGATATTACTTAGAATAGGTGTGTCAAGCATGTTTTTTCTACGGGACTGATTGACAGTCCCGGCAGTATTTGCATGTAATAATACGTAGTATTCTCTTGCAAGCCATGCACTCATTATTGCCTCCTTTTGGAGTGATTTTGTATCGATCGGTTTTTGGGTCTTCCTTCCAGTCTCCTTCACTCAGGAGTTCTCAGAAGGTATATGCACCTGCCACAGAGACCTTTGTAACATGTAGTGCCCAAGCTTAAACCCTGATAACAGTGTTTTGTGGGTTCATGTGACTGCTGAAGAGATATCCATGAAGCTTCTGCACCTCTGTGCAGAAAAGGCAGAAGGAATTTTGTGCTCTAGAAGTCTATTATGGTGAGTCCCAAAGACTGCTAAGCTGCCAAAGAGGGTGCCTTATTACTGTGCCATACAACCCAGATACATACATTCAGCCAACCATTTTTACGCTCTCATCCATCCCTAGAGCCATATTCATCTACTCATCCAGCACCAATATTAACACGCTCATTAATTTATCTTTTTATTCAATCATAAGCAACAGAAAAGCCAGACTGATTAGTTTGAGCGATTCTTGTTTCTGAGTATTGCTGTGCTAGTCTAGCCAATGTGGGCCCCATTCTTGGAATATTTGAACGGTTCAAAGTGAATTTGCATTGCTGAAGAGTGACTTTGCACTGCCGGCGCAAACTCTGATTCATGGAACTATGCAAAGTGTATTTTTGCTGGGCAAAGTCCGGGCAAAGTAATTATGAAAAGTAAATATGACTATGCGCTGACTTTGCCCGAACTTTGCACTGCAGAAATACACTTTGCACGGTTCCATGAATCAGGGATTGTGTCGTCAGTGCACAGTCACTTTTCAGCAGTGTAAATTCACTTTGAACCAGGCAAACATTCAATGAATCGGGCCTTGTATATTCTAAGGCTAAGAGATAAAAGTCTCGTTCCACGCCAGAAATCCAGTTATCCCAAATCCGTTGACTGGCAGTCCAATTTTGATAACTAATAAAAACAAGTTAAAAAATTAAAAACCCTCGTTAAACAACCCACTTTTACTATTTATTTGTCTATATGTGCAATTCATAAATGCAGTTAAGATCTTTGGTCAGGCTTTCCCTGGTTGTTAGTGCCCTTTTGGATCAAGGAATCATGGCAATATAGTGTGCCTCGAGATGTCCACCTGGCATGAAATGAACTTGCTGAAATTAGGGAGTTAGAGTTAGAAGAGCTGACTCTGGGTCTATGCTGGCCTAAAATACCGCGCCCCTTATTAATCTTGGCCGGGGCTCGTTTATTTGAGATGTCAAACTGTATCTATAACTTTGCCATGTTTGTAGGGTTTACTAACAGCATAACTTGCTAGTAAAATGTGCCCCATAAAATCTCGTTCTGTCTCACATTCTTTAAACTATCATTGACAACAGCAACAGATCAAAAAAGTTAACAATGATATAAAAACCACGATGCTTCTTCAACTGTCTGTTCTTAAGATAAACCGGAACATTTAGATTTATTCTTTTTTTTTTTTTTTTTTTTTCTTTTTTGTCAATTCAAGGGGAGAGTAGAACTCCACTGGAGACTGGAGGCGAAATGGAAACAAAAGTAGAACTGATAGCTACGCACAACGATAGCAATATATTATGGGCCTGACTATGAGTTTTGTGGTATTTCCTTATGCAGTGCAACAAAACGGTAATAGCGTTACCTCATGCGGCATGAGGTCTGCATGACCCAAAGTTATTCCCCCATTTTTAGCCCCATAGGAATCAATGGGGCTCATAAGGAGTTTGCCGGTATCCCGCCGGCAAATCCGGTGGAATAACAGCAAACTAACCTAACGTTACAAGAGCCTGATATGCCAGAATGACCAGCACATTACTGGTGCCGGAAATGGTAGATAGTCTCCATTCCGTGGGAATGCTGGTATTACTGGCACTGGTAATACGGGTTCCGGTAATACCGACTGTTTTTGCTAGTGGGTTGCCTGAGTTACCTCCAGCTGGAAAGTAAATCAGGCCACCCCACTGGCAAACCTGGAGTATGCCGGTCCGGAAACATGCCAGGAAACAGAATAACTGCCATGTTAATTCCGAAATGGTATACTCCTAATGAGTACTAAACAGAGAGGATGCCCTATGTGCTGAACAATTCAATAAATGTGTTTCAGAAAGCGCATGCTGAGGACCCAAGAGTGTGTTCTTATTAAAAATATATCATTTTATTCTGTTACAATTTCATAAAATACATCATTTTTGAACAATTATAAGACAACAATTCATTTCCAATCAACATATATTTTTGTGAACAAGTTTTTTTGTGCAAATAGCGCGTTTTTGTGTAGACATTTCTCCTATGTGTATATCACCAACACACCATTCTACCATTTCATCTTCACAATCAAATCTCGTTTGTATAGAGACATTCTAAATAACTTTTGCAGTAGTAATATTCCTACTTTGACAGTCCACCATTATGTAATATAGATACATAATGGTGGACTGGTCCTCAGCATGCGCTTTCTGAAACACATTTATTGCATTTTTCAGCACATAGGGTATCCTCTCTGTTTAGTATATATTGAACTCACCCCTGATGCTCATGTAGGGGTTCCCACCTTTATTTTTGGATACTCCTAATGAGGCCCAATGGGTATTTTATTTTTACCACATGAGTTAGTTACCGCATGCAGCAATGATTTAGTGGCAGTGATTACTGATTACTAATCATTTTTCTGTGGCAGTGATTACTGCCACAGAAAAATAGGCAGAGATGAAGAGTTTTAAGTGTGAAACTCGGCGTTTGGCAGAGTGGTGAAGCATCCGGTATTCAGAAATTCTGGATCTTTAACCAGTATCACCCAATTTGCATTCAGGGCCTATGTGATGGGTCACAGAGAAATGTTGGGAAATGTGGTGACCATGATAAACATTGTAAACCGCATATATGTCTAATTCTGGCAACAATAGCAACTGACATGAAGAGATAAGCATCATTATTTCGAACCAGCTGAAACAAAATAATTTAATATGCTCAGGTGCAGTGTCTCTGAGATGATAGTGCTTTTGTGTACATTCTTTATCACCTCCAATGGCTGCACAGTCATCAATCTATAATGTATCAACATCTACCACTGCCTACCACCTAGTTCAACCTAATGAGACCAATTCCTGCTTTTCACATACCACAAGTAACCACTACCTATTAGCATCTACAACTAGCTTCCATCACCTACCAGCTACTGCTACTAATCTCTGCATATCATACACTAACAACTATCACTATCTATAATTAGCTCCCACCACCTGCTTCCTATCTCTACCAACCACATCCTAACCCTTAACATTAGTTACATTCTATAACTACCACTTCCAACTAGCTATCACTTGCTGCTCCTTATCGATAACTAGTATCACCTACCATGTATTCCTATCTACCGTTACCTAAAATGTATCACTTGCTCCAACTGTTCATCACCACTTTAGCACACACATCTGTCATTACATACACCATTCCATTCACCTCACATACCTTTTACCCATCACCTCCCACTTACACAATCACAAATCAATCCTCACTCTCTCATCTCATTGTTTTCTTCATCCCCATTCATAAACAGAGATCTGTTGCTCTCCAAATAGGGTTTCACCTCAAAAAACTGTAAGGATGCATCTTCTATGCCAACACTGGTGTAGGGGATTCGAATTCGAAGACAAACCTGTAGTGGGCCTGATGAGATTCACCAAATGTTAGATCATCTCTCACTGGTATTGCAACTAATTAGTTAAGCTTCTGTGTAAGGAGAAGTAGACCCTGGTGTATAGACCAGATCATTTGAAAGGGAGATGAAGTAAAGGATAGTCCACACTGCATATGATGAACAATACAGAAGTATTTATTTATCCACATAAGTTTAAATGCAAGATAGGTAACATTATTCTATATATATATATATATATAGAATAATGTTACCTATCTTGCAAATATATATATACATTCAGTGAGAAAAACTTTATCAAAGGGACGTTATGGTTAAGTTGCGCTACTAAAAACCTATGAAATTCAGTGAAAAAATGTTGTTAAAAGGAACTCTATGGTTACAAGTAAAACCGAAAACCCCCAGAAATTCACCAGTTATGGTGAGCTAAGCGACCATAACTCGCGCCACCACCGTGCACAGCTAATAGTAACACCCAGGACATCAAAGATGACATCACAAATGTCATTGATGACACCCCCAACCCCTCCACCACCACCACCTCCCCAAGGGTCTGCAGAGGGGAAAAGGCATGAGGATACAGAGGAGGATGAAGAGGATGACGAGGATGAGGTAGTGAAGTCCCTACTACTAGCACTCACCATGAGTCTTGGGTGTGGAGATTGTTTGCCACTCTTGATGGAGTACTGAAAGCTCGAGCAAACAAGGTGCGCTGCACTCTGTGCCAGTTGGTGCTGAGTTGTGGCAAACCAGGTTTGTACAGCTATGGTACTACCTCAATTTGCGACACCTAAGGACGTTCCACGGTGGGGCTATTCGTAAGGCTGTACCTTACGATAAACGTAGTAGGTTGAGTTCCTCTGCAGCATCCTCAGTTTCTGCTCCTGCCACCACAAGAGAAATTCCTGTGGGGCAGTGCATCCCTTCAGCTGCCTCGCAGGCCATATGTGATTCTGTAGACCCTTACCTTTCGAGGGTCACAGTATTATGTATGTACTGCGACGCAGTACTCTGCAGGGGGGAGACCCTTCGAAGTGCTTTTGAGGCTGCAGTCCGGGAGCATGAGAAGGACTGCCAACTACCTGATTAAGGCCCACCCTACATCTTCCTCTCTCCACCTGACCTTTCTTATCGCCGTGGTTGGTGCCCCTACCTTACCCTCCCTTCCCTTCCTTTCCTTATGTGTCATGTCGGAAAAGACTAAAAAAATACAAAACAACAAAACCCTAAAAAAAAGGCTCTTTTCAAAGCCGCCTTTCACAGTTCAAAAATAGAAGTGCCAATTAAATCTGCAGGGCCCTGTGCATTTTAGAAGTCTGCGGACAGTTCGCGGACACTTACATTTTTTGGGGTGCTCAAAACCATTGCACTCTTCTCCGGGAGGAAGTGTTGGCTCTGAAAAGAACATTTTGGTGGTGTTTTTTTGTGTTTTGAAAACTTGAAATGGTCAACACCTACTGGAAAAAGGATTGCTATAATTCCAAAAAGGGTTGCAATGCATTTTGTATATTTCGCAGAAAAATCTGATTGCCAGCATAAGTAAGATGTACTCTGCGAAAAATGTGTGTACTACGAAACACAATATTTTCATTATGAAAAGAGGACATGCCAACATCTCTCAAATAGGCACAAACAGCCTTGTTGACATTGTGCCTCGCTTTCTCCATTTGTGAACCAAATGAAGAAGAACGCAGCCACATTTGTCTCTGCGCAATACGAGAATAAATTACTCGGGACTTTGGAAACATGTCCATGACTTTCCCAAGTCCTTCTTTCATTGCAAATTGCAAAGAGATTCCAGAGACATGTCCTAAACTGTTCCCTCCACAATGAATAATAATAATGTCTGGATGATGCTGTGTCACCAAAGTAGCACAAAGAGGTACCAAATCCAGCCACTTCATTCCAAGTACTCCATGCCAGTGCACTTCCACATGAGCGAATCCAAGATGTGCAGCCACTGCACAGCTATCTGCATGCACCTCCAACCAATTTATCCACAAGTCTCCCAAAATCCAGACAATCTGCCTTCTAAAAGAAACAGCCATAGCTATCTTCTCTCCTCTCAGTAAAAAGACATTCTGATAAAGTCTCTCTTTACACATCACACCCAGTAAACCTTATTGACCAATCCCTTGCCCTGCTAAGTCTCATTTGCATGCCTCTCAGCCTCAAAATCCCTGCATGTAATACGCGCTGTCCGCAGACAACTGCATCATCCGCGGACAAATCTAAAAATGGGGAATGAAAATTTAAATCGTGTGCCCCATTTCCCCTTTGTGGTTGGCTCTGAAAAGAGTCTTTTTTAAAAAAAATGTAAAGATGCTTCAGAAACACCTTTTTTGGGGTTTTTTTTCCTTATTTTCCTCCAAATATCTTTACATTAGTTTCTCCAAAGCAATCCTTATTTTCCAAAACAGCATGGCATTTCCCATAAAAGATAAAGACATGCCATCTTTCTTAAAGTAAACAACATTACCAGAATCAATGTTGTCATTATTGCAAAAGAACATGCCAGCTCTAATCATAAAAGCAAACATGCCTTGGTTAATTGAACACCTAGCAACATTTTGCTGAGGACAACAAACAGAATTATTGACCCATACTGCTCTAGGTACCAAAGCAGAAAAAATAACCTTGGCATTTGGAAGTACTTTCATGACTGCCTGAACCAACTTTTCCAGATCTTGCAACAAAGTAGGGGTACTGACATAGCCCAAATGCAAAGCACCACAGTGTAGGACAACTACATGTGGACTATTAAACCTAGCCATATCCTGACAAACTTCTAGCATTGCCTGCAAATTAAAACCAGGCACAGTGCTCCACACCACCTCCACTCCTTTTATGTCAAAATTGTTAGCCACATTCCTACATTTAGCATACTGATCCAAACCATTCACAAACATATCTCCAACCACCAACACCCTGACTTTCTCCACCTCTGCCATCTTCACTACACACAGCCTCTCTCAATACGAAGCAGAACCGCAACACCTGATTGGCTAATCCCCAAAATACACTCCCATTTCATGCTCAGAAGCCCCAGATGAGGCACGCCCCATCTGCGAACAACCGCGGTGTCCATGCAGCGCATAATTAACACTGGGGCAGACCTTCTGCCCTTTCCGCTTTACTCTCTGCACCATTCCCTCATTGGCTACTGTTAAGCAGTCGCACAACCATCCACCAATCACATCCAAGAACTCTACATCTAACTCCATCATCACAGTTCAGCACTTTAAATGTACTGTTGAACACTCTGAGTACAATTGGGCTGTGATTGCCAAGCAGGTATATCAACAACTACTTCAAAACTCTTCTAGATTTCTGCTTCCAGATTCATGCACATCCAAGAACACAAAGTACAGGTATGAATATTTTCTGCACAGTACATGTACAGCTCTTGTATAAATGCATATAAACAGGGTAACTGCCACTTAGCCTGTATAACCCATAGCTCCCAACCTTTTGTGTCACCAAGACGGGTGAAAACATCTGATTTTATTTTTGGCGGGTGAGAGGCCATAGAAGTGAATGGGCGTATGAGGGACTTAGTGGGTGATTCAGCTGCTTGCAAGGCGGGTGATACCCAGCAAAAGCGGGTGAGTTGAGAGCTATGTATAACCTGTAAAAAATGCTTACTGTCATTCCTCCCATCTGCTATGATCAAGTATCGCTTGCAAAGCTGTCTGCTCTGCAAATATTTATTTACCTATATTACTAACTGTAATATGCAAACTATTATTCTCTTAATTCATTCTATCATTTGTGTAACCACTGCCACCTATTTATCCACATTTCAACTATAATAGCATTTAATGCATTATTGTCATGATGCCTACCCCCGGGGACCCAGACCAAGTCCAGCAACCCCGGAAGCAGGCATCAAGTTACCCCAAGCAAGCCCAACAACCCCCGCTAGGGACTATTTGGGTGCAGTCCTGGCACCTATAGCGCCAGGCTCATATGGAGAGTCAGTCCTGGCACCATAGGCTTACCTGATGCAGACCATGCTGCAAACTTACCTGATGCAGACCATGCTGCAAGAGCTCCAAGCCAAACGAGGCTTGGAAGGGGCTATTTTACCTAGGGACTATTTTTTTACTCGGGTGTGGCTGGGGAGGAATACTTACCTGGGACTACTTTGGAGGCTATTTAAACCACGCCGGAAGAGCAGCACACGCTTCGCGTTATTCTGCATCCAGCAGCGTAACGCTCACCGTGCCTGCAAGTCTGCATCCAGTCTTCTGCCACGCCCGCCTCGAGTTTGGAGCTCCTAAAAAAAGGGAGAAAGAAGGAGAAAAGGTTAGAATTAGAACAATACATTTGATCCTTACCTGAATTCCAGATCCATCGCGCCTTCGAGCTGGAAGAAAGAAGTTATTTTATGCATGTCGCCTCACCTGCTGCAGCGCCGCGCTGAACTCACCGGCCTTCGCAGCATCTTCACATTTCACCGCATCCTCCTGCATGTTACCGCCGCACTCAGGCACCTAAGGAGAAGACAAGAACAGCAAGGTGAGCCAAGGGAATACACAGAGGAATACCCCCGATAGACTTACCTTATTTTACCACCGGGGGTACTATTCTTCTTCACGGGTTGGCGCAGCTTCCACTGCATCCTAGCCGAACCCCGGCCCCTAAGGGGAAACAAAAGGACAGCAAGGTGAAACAAGAGACTAACAAGGGGAACCCTCCTCACCACAAAAGACTTACCTGATTTTACCGCCAGAGGCATTATTCCCCGAGACTTCATACTTTCTCTCAGCGCCTGAATAAGGGAGAAAGCAACAGATCTTGCTAGGCAACTATTGCAAAGCCAGGCTGGACAAGCACCCCTCCCTTGTTCCGGGGGGAAATCCAGCTCCTGTGTTATCGAGTAACCCTGTGCAAATAAACCTACCAGAACATATTCCATTAGCCCCACCCGAAGGCTTTGCCGGAGATCCCAAAAGGTTTGCTGTGTTTATGAACCAATGCCGCTTGCACTTTTTATGCAGACCTGGAGCCTTCCCAAACGATCAAGCCAAGGTAACCTTTGTATTGTCATATCTCAGCGGCAGTGCAGCTGATTGGTCAATTCCACTAGTTACTTAGGATGACCCAATTCTTCGGGATTTTCAGGGCTTTCAAACTAGCATGGAAAGACTATTTGCCTGGCACTCACAAGGACAGGCCCTGGATAACAAACTTTTGTCCCTACGATAGGGTAACCAGGACCTTCTATCCTACATCGCGACCTTTAATAGGTTAATAGTGGAAACTGGATGGCCTGAGGTAAAACGAATCACGTTATTTCATCGAGGGCTTCGAGGAGAACTCAAGGATGTCTTGGCTCAAGTCGTGAACTCACCTCAAGACTGCGCGGAATATATAGACTTAGTGGTGCAGTTAGATCACAGACTTCAGAACAGAAAGGCTGATCGAGCCAAGTTTGAGAATCGGGTGCCGGTCAAAACCCACGCTAACTTCAAAGGAGCAGATGCTTCAGAACCCATGCAAATCGGAGGGGTTAAAGGACCCTTAACCCAGAAGGAAAGCGAAAGGAGACGGCAAATGCAATTGTGGCTATATTGTGGAACTTCTGGACATTTTCTACCGGATTGCCCTGTAAAACCACCCAAGAAGGTGGTAGGAGCTGCTGATAAAAGCCATATGGAGTTAGACTCGGGAAACGACCACGCCCGACAAGCGTAGAGGTCCGCTTGCCGAGCTTGAAGAAGGATACTCAGACCTCGCATTTCATCATACCAATGGTCCTCGTAGATCCAGGGCAGCCATCGCGTATGCAAGCAGTAAGGGCATACATTGATAGCGGGGCCATAGGAAACTATGTGGACTATGAATTGGCTTCCAGGATGAATCTACCTCTCTGCCGAAAAACCACCTCAGATGTCATCACCACAGTCGATGGAACTGAAATTGCCTCTGGGCCTGTAATTCATTCCACCGCAGAGATGACACTATTGGGTCAGGATGGGCCTCGAGAGACTATTGTGTTTGATCTAATCAAAGCCCCACAGTTCCAAATAATACTGGGGATACCTTGGTTGGAAACACATAATCCTTGTATTTATTGGCGAGAGAAGAGACTAACCTTCGCGGATTGTGCACAAACCTGTTACCCAAAGAAAAATCAGAACGCAGGCCTGGCCACAGTAACCACAGCAGTCATGCAACTACCTCCAGAATACCAAGAATTCCAGGATGTCTTCCAAAAGGAACAGGCAAACACCTTAGCTCCTCACAGATCGTATGATTGTCAAATCGATCTCATACCTGGTGCACAACCCCCTTGTAGCAGGATCTATGCCCTTACGGAACCTGAGAATCTTCACCTACGACAATACTTAGACCAGTACCTTGCCAATGGCTTTATTCGCCCATCGAAGTCCCCTGCATCTTCAGCTTTGTTCTTCGTACCCAAAAAGGAAGGTGACCTCAGAACGTGCATAGACTACCATGCATTGAACCAGATAACTGTTAAGAACCGATACCCATTGCCTCTGATCCCTGAACTACTAGACCAAGTGAAGGGCACTTGTATATACACTAAATTAGATCTCCGGGGGCATACCATCTGGTACGTGTAAAAGAGGGCGACGAATGGAAGACTGCTTTCCACACTAAGTATGGGTTATTCGAATACCAGGTGATGCCTTTCGAGTTGTGCAATGCACCAGCAGCCTTCCAAAACTTCATGAACGATGTCCTTCGTGAACTCATTGACGTTTGTGTTGTCGTGTATATCGATGATATTCTAGTATACTCCTCTTCAGTATCTGACCATGTGAAGCACGTCCGAGCAGTCCTTGAGAAATTGCGCCAGCACAAACTATATGCAAAACTAGAAAAATGCATTTTTCATGCCACAGAAGTTGAATTCCTTGGGTTTATCCTGACCGCAAAGGGAGTCCGGATGGACTCACGGAAGGTGGACGCAATCCTTAAGTGGCCATCACCAAGTTCAGTTAAAGGAGTACAAAGCATGCTCGGCTTTGCCAATTTCTACCGCAGATTCATCCCAGATTTTTCACATGTCGTACATCCCATCACAGCACTCTTGCGAAAAAATAAACGCTTTATGTGGACTGAAGAAGCTGAAAATGCCTTCCAAGAGCTGAAAGCGAAATTCACGTCTGCACCTGTGTTAAAGCACCCGCGCCCTGAACTTCCATACATAGTTGAAACTGATGCATCCAGTTTAGCCATGGGATCTGTCCTGTCTCAAAATGACCCTGAAACTAGCCAGCTTCATCCAGTAGCATTTTGGTCCAGAAAGTTCTCGGCACCCGAGTTAAACTATGCGGTTACCGACAAGGAGTTATTAGCCATTAAATCCGCCTTCAAGGCTTGGCGGCACTATCTTCTCGGTGCCAGGCATACCATTACTGTGATCACCGATCACCGGAACTTACAGTATTTAAAAACAGCTAAGGCCCAATCGTCACGTCAACTCCGATGGGCATTGTTCTTTGCCGAGTTCTATTTCGTGATAACCTATCGACCAGGTTGTAAGAATGGTAAAGCAGACGCCTTATCCCGAATAGGAATGGGAGAGGCAGAAGTGAACCCAGAACCAGTACCTATAATTTCCGAACAAAGGATTCTTGGCATGACTACTCTACAGACACTAGAGGACATTCAGGTAAAGATCCAGCAACTCTTTGATCCTACAGCCCTGCAGGACTGGCTAAAGAAAGGCCCGGACTACTCTGTCACCAATGATCTGCCCTATTACCAAGGGCGGCTATTTCTGCTACACAAGGAACTACACGAGCTAGTCATTTCCCATTATCATGATACCCTAATGGAGGGGCACCCAGGTATTGCAAAAACTGAAGCTAAAATGAAAAGACAATTCTGGTGGCCCACCTGGCGAAAGGATATTAAATCATTTGTGATGTCTTGTGGCATTTGCGCCCAAAACAAAAGTCAAAAGAAAAAACCAGCTGGACTTTCCGCCTACACCATGGCACACCTTATCGTTAGACTTTATTACCGATCTACCTCCTTGTAATGGGTTTAACACCATTCTAGTTATTGTGGATCTTTTTTCAAAGATGGCCCACTTTATTCCTTTAAAAGGACTACCTTCAGCCTCAATCCTGGCCAAAGAATTCCTCGAAAACATTGTTCGCATACATGGATTTCCGTCCGTGTTAGTCTCTGACCGGGGCAGTCAATTCATTTCACATTTTTGGAAAAAATGCTGTCAATTGGCGCAAATCGATGTGAGGTTATCGACCAGTCACCACCCCCAGACCGATGGTCAAACAGAGAGGACCAACCAGACTCTAGAACAATACCTGCGTTGTATGTTCCATCAGACGGAGAGTAATTGGAAAGACATTCTTTGGATCGCCGAATATGCATACAATAATTCAGTAAGCTCTGGAACTGGACAAAGCCCCTTTTATACCTTATATGGGCAGCATCCTCGAACCTCAGACCTTGACTCACCCCAAGACTTAGAAATGCCCGCAGTGGACCATATGCACGCTACGATTACACAAGCCTTTAAGGAAGCAACTACACATTTAAAACAGGCGATAGAAAAATACAAGAAAGATGCTGATCGGTTTAGAAGTGATTCTCCACAATACCAAATAGGGGACCAAGTATGGTTAGCCACAAAACATATACCTCTAAAGGGAACATGGACCTTTAACACCAGATATTTGGGACCTTACTCTATTAAGGCCATTATCAACCCGGTGGCTGTCAAGTTGGACTTACCTGCTAATATGCGAATTCATCCCGTCTTTCATGTGTCACTTTTGAAGCCAGTACAACCAGGGACAAGACTAACCAAGCCACCAGACCCCATCCTTGTAGACGGAGAACCCGAATTTGAAGTTAAGAACATCCTGGACTCCAAGCTGATAAAGTCAAAACTTTTTTATTTAATCGACTGGAAAGGTTACGGACCACAGGAAAGGTCATGGGAACCTAGTGACCATGTTCATGCACCCCGATTGGTGAAAAAATTCCACCGAATTTTCCCAGACAAACGGAAACCACAGGGAAGAATGACTTTAGGAGGGGCCTTGGGGGGGAGTGCTGTCATGATGCCTACCCCTGGGGACCCAGACCAAGTCCAGCAACCCCGGAAGCAGGCATCAAATTATCCCAAGCAAACCCAACAACCCCCGCTAGGGGCTATTTGGGTGCAGTCCTGGCGCCTATGGCGCCAGGGTCATATGGAGAGTCAGTCCTGGTGCCATAGGCGCCAGGCTCATAGAATAAAACTTACCTGATGCAGACCATGCTGCAAACTTACCTGATGCAGACCATGCTGCAAGAGCTCCAAGTCAAACGAGGCTTGGAAGGGACTATTTTACCTAGGGACTATTTATTTACTCGGGTGGGGCTGGGGAGGAATACTTATCTGGGCCTACTTTGGAGGCTATTTAAACCATGCCCGAAGAGCAGCACACACTTCGCGTTATTCTGCATCCAGTCTTCTGCCACGCCCGCTTCGAGTTTGGAGCTCCTAAAAAAAGGGAGAAAAGGTTAGAACAAGAGCAATACATTTGATCCTTACCTGAATTCCCGATCCATCGTGCCTTCGAGCTGGAAGAAAGAAGTTATTTTATGCGTGTCGCCATGCCTGCTGCAGCGCCGCGCTGAACTCACCGGCCTTCGCAGCATCTTCACATTTCACCACATCCTCCTGCATGTTACCGCTGCACTCCGGCACCTAAGGAGAAGACAAGAACAGCAAGGTGAGCCAAGGGAATACACAGAGAAATACCCCCCATAGACTTACCTGATTTTACCACCGGGGGTACTATTCTTCTTCACGGGTCGGCGCAGCTTCCACTGCATCCTAGCTGAACCCCGGCCCCTAAGGGGAAACAAAAGGACAGCAAAGTGAAACAAGGGACTAACAAGGGGAACCCTCCTCACCACAAAAGACTTACCTGATTTTACCGCCAGAGGCATTATTCCCCGAGACTTCATACTTTCTCTCAGCGCCTGAATAAGGGAGAAAGCAACAGGTTACATATGGAAATTATTTTATCGAACTGTGTTGGATAATACAAATCCTTACCAGAACATTACCGGTTGCCACGAGGAACTCTTCAGTAGGGTCAAGCTGCAACCTGCAAGGAATCGGACAAGAGTGAAAGTCAGGCATTTGAACTCTTACGAACTACATATTTACAGCGTCTTTCCGGGAATATCGGAGTCAATATTGTCCTGGAACTCACCAATTCCTTCGAGCCAGTGAAGCAACTGGTTATCTACGCGCCCCTGCACTCAATGCAGGATGGAGAGCTCATCTTTTCAAATCACCAGGTGAGACTATAAGAGGGAACATCCATGGTGATCAGTGGGGAGAACAGCGGGGTGGGGGGATTTACGCTCAACTCCACGGGTGGTTAATTCCCTTTCTCCACTTGCAAATGAATATTCCTACGGGCCAAGCAAACGAAGCTAGGTGGGCCAGTCCAGTCCGTCATCTCGGCGCTACGCGTCACATTGGTGGAGAGCGCAGCAGTCCAGTCTAGATTGACGCCTCTGTGGGAGCCAGGTGAGCGTAACAATTATAGTGCATAGGCTGTACATACAGTTTCCTTTCTATACAATCTGGATATTTTACACAATCTATAATTTGAACTTCCTTTAGAAATTATTATAATAGTAATCAGACACAACACACACAGCTGTCTAACAAAGTGTCATTTCATGTTAAAAGATGTGAGAAATAACAGTATAATTGTGGGAGAAGTCTTTGTAGTGTGTTATAAAATGACACGCAGCCAGGATGATTACATGCATCTTTATTCATGCACACAGATAGCCAATATCATTGGAAAGGCTCCCACAACACCACTGCCTCTACAACTGTTCTTCCAATCTAGACAGCTCTCTCATTCCAGCTGGTTGCCCATTCTGTTCTAGAATTTACCACTTTATTCAACTATACACAGGTGCAGTCATGTCTAGCACATCATGTACAACTATGTAAGAACAGTGTAGTAAACCAACACATACAACATCTCCCCATTACCTTCAGTCTGCAACGCAAGCACCACAACCTTGATTGCAACGCTTACTTTATTTCAGACTCTCCCATCTCCAAGCACCACAGGATCACCCAGTAGTTTGCTATTCACTGCAGTCTGGTAAACTTGCTTTGTCCCATTGCCACTTTTCCAGGTTTTCTTATTTGAATATTCTCCCCTACAACTATCCTGGAGAGTAATAAGCTGCTGAACCCATCAAATCCTTCTGCTTTATTTCCCACACCTTCACAAATGCATACATTGCATGCTTTTCCCCACAATTCCTGCCATTTACCCTGTATAAATAGCAAGAAAAGCATACCATTATTTCTCCTAACATCCAATAACACTGCCTTAAAAAGCCAAGTGTGCTCTGTCTGCTCACTATTGTAATCATTTCTAATGCACGTTCAACTGACAGATTCCAAGTAAAATATACAGAATGCACATAGACAAAGGAAAGTGCAAGTACATGCTATGCACAGTTATGAGACAGCACTGCTACTGCAAAAAAAAATCATGTCTACATTAACAACGGTGCTATTAACACACATATTTACTAACTTCTTTCTTTCACAATTGCAGTGAAGACCACACTCCTGAAAACCAGCAGCACCTAAAGTATGAACCAGAACTCAGAAGAAAGCTTCTCTTTCCAACCAGAAAAGTAAGTGCAATATACTGCCATGATGTTCTAACTGTTACTCAAACACTATAGAATTCTAGTATTGTATTAGAAACAAGTGTATTAACCCTGCAGCATTAGATTCAGTATTACTGCTTGCCCCTCAGCAGCTGCATACTTTGTATTGTCATCTGAACACCACTATAGTAACACACAAATACGAGAATAGCCTTCCCAACCTGAAGCAACAGCCCATTGCACAATCACACACCTCTACATACATGCTTACCATCATACTCAGACACTCACGCACAAAGCACACATACACTGCACAACATCCCAACCCACAGTTTCTTTTTTTCTCGAACAGACCCCAAAGAATGCCTACCAAAAAGCAACTCCATAGAAAGCCACGCTGAAGTAGACAATATCAAAATAAAAGTGTTCAAAATAAGCATCGACCTATAGCAGAATTTGTACAAAAAGTTCAAACAAAATACAGTCACCAAGCAAAACAAAAACAGCTACCAGTAAAGAAACTTTGCCTCCTCTTTCAAAATGTAAAACGAAACAGAAAGTGATTAACAAGACTGCAGCTACCAATATTGCTAACCTATAAATCTCAATGTAGCCACAAGTAAGCATACCAATAAAAAATATTTTACAAAAAATGTTCCGCCACAGAGACCTTCAGAACCTTTAAAATCTACCGTAAAAATTCATCCTAGAAGCTCTCATAGACAGTGCAATCCTTCTGAAAAGGAAATTACTTATTTTAGTTTTAAACAGAATGAAACCACTAACAAAACTAAGTACTAAACTACAAAAAAGACTTCTCAATAAACGGAATATCAACAAACATAACTTTGCAAACATCTGTGAAGGTGAATGGACTCACACCACCAGCACAAATCCTATTTCAATGAAGAAGCATACAAACAAAAGAAAATAAACCCAATTGCTATACATAGTAGTGGACGAGGGTATCAAAAACTTAAGAATACCATTATGGAACAAGAAACGCTGCTAACAAAAATATCCCCAGAAAGCTTAGTATCAACTCTCCATTCCACTGAACCAATGTGTCCAGTCTAGAAATGGCCATGCACATCAATGTGTACCATAGCCAAAAAATCAGATCTTTACGCCAGTTCCTCAATCAGTATGTGAAAGGCAAAGACAAATTGAAAATAAAACTCTTACAAAGTATGGACTACTGTCCAGTGTGCAAATACACAGGACTACAGGGACATTCATTAGCCTGCATTTCTGGACCTATTTGCAAAAGTACCTTCCACCATATCAAAATGATATCAACACACCATACAACTATAAGAAATCTGGTTCATAAACTGTACTATGCCAAAAGTCCTGCTTTTAACAATCGTCTTCATGGTACAGCCAAAGAACTGCTAGAAGAAATAGAGCAAATCCAGAGAAAATGTTTTGCAAGTGAAAGACACTTACAAAATGCAATTTCTTTACAACAGACTAGCAACAACTTTACAGATGGCAACCTTCTACTACACACATACAAAAAAGAAATACTAAAGTTTAAAAGTACATCTGCTGAAGTACCAAACCATGTGTGTGTGTGTGTTGCCGCAGAACTTTTTAGAAGAATAGCACAACAACTGATAGAAGACAATGAAGATTCCAAGTGGTTTCAATTAGCTCTCTATCTTATAGCAGAAAACAAATACGAAATTACTGACCCTTAATACTTTGCAGTTACTGCACTGCAAAACTTGACAACAGCCAAACACCTTCACATGCTATCACAAATAACTTGGAATTATTCCCACTACCAAAACCACTGCAACAACCTAACTTGTATGAGAGCATCATAATTCAAACAGTGCACCCATTTCAAGCAATAATACGCCTCCACCCAAAAATAGCAAAACTACCTCCCTCTGAATTACTGAAAGGCATTTGTGGCAAAGTAGTTTATTTGCCATTAGATCTCAAAGAAAATGTACACACTCTGGGAGTGCAATGTCCAAAAGATCAATCTTTAATTATTTTACATTTAAAAATTTTATTTTAGTAAATGGCGTACCTACAAAAGACAAAAAAAATTGGCAACAACTCGTGGACTAGGATAAACTTAGAAAAGCCCTGCAATATCTAAAAGACAACAATGAATACTACAAAGAAATAAATATTGATGAAAACCTGAGGGAAACCACTGAAATAATTCAAGACTCATTAGAAACTGGTCAATTTCAACTTCTAGATCCTGCTACAGAATCCAATATTTTAGACCATTATACAATTCACCAATTACACACTAAAGACACCATACATGATGCACTGGAAACGTACCAAATGCGACAAGCCAAAGGATCTCCATTCAGCATATGGGAAAAAAGTTTAGAAGCACGTGCCTTTCCTCTACTCTTTCCTACTGGAAAAGGAGGAAGGTACAATGATGGACCCACATAAATAACAGCATCAGAACACCGCTCTTTACGAATGTATTCTGAAGACCCCAGATTCAGACAAAACGTGGAATACATATTCCATCTTCTCTTTGAAAGTAAACTAGCAACTCTATGCTACGGAGTTGCACACACATTGAAATCAGGAACCAATTTTCAAAATATGTCCGCTATGCACTTACTAAAAAAAGTTCAAGAAAAAGATGAGGTTTTACAGTCAAGCATTACAAATCTTTTAGCAAGCATGCGTGGTAAACAAGAATACTGGTTCCAACATCAGAGCGATGTACGCTGTATGATAAGAAATCTTGGCCCACCCACTTGGTTTGTGACATTAAGTTGTGCATATTATGCATGGGAAGATTTACACGATTTCCTATGCATAGCAAACAAAAACAAAACAAATATAGATATTAAAACACCAGGAGAACTCTGCTCTCTAGATCCTGTAAATGTATCAAGATATTTCCATCATCACTTCATTGCTATGCTACACTTCATTTGTAATAAAACTGTTCCTCCCCTTGGAGAAGTGTAACACTTCTTTTGGAGAAAAGAATGCCAAGCCAGAGGAGCACCACAAATCCACAGGCTTTTGTGGATTAAAGATGCTCCTAAATTTGGTCAGGACAGTGATGTCACTGTTTTGCAGTTCATACAAAAATATGTCACTTGTGAAATCCCTTGACAAACGACACATGGTGACCTTCATTCACAAAGTTTACAATTTCAAAGACACAAATGCAGGAAGTATTGTTATCGCAAATATAAAAACCAAGGGAAATACTACACCAAATTCTGCTTTGGTTTCCCTATACCAGTTTCAACAACAGGTCAGGTAAACAACTTCATGTTGTCAGTTAGACATAATGTCAAAGGTAAATCACCTAAGAGCACATATTACATAAAAAGAACAGAAGGATAAAAATACATCAATGATTACAATGCAATAATTGCCCTCCTATGGAATGCAAATATAGATGTGCAGTACATTGCAGACAATTCCACTGCAGTTGCACGATATGTCACAGCCTACTTAATCAAAGCAGAAAAAACAGAACTCCAAGACCTCTGGGATGACATATCATCTGACAAAACACTATCACAGAAATTGTACACCTTAGGCATAAAAATGCTCTCCCATAGAGAATGTGACTGCTATGAAGCTGCAGACCGTTTAACCTGCCTTGTATGGAAAATCTGAAAATATAGTATGGCTAAGCCTTGGTTCTGCTAAATCTAGAAAAAGAGTTCTGAAATCATATGAAGAATGGAAACAATAGCCAAAAATGATCCCAAAAGCCAAGACATTTTGAAAAACAATTTACTAGACACATACTACACTAACAGGCGTACCAATTTGGAAACCATGTGTCTATACCACATAGCCCAAAACTTCACATACAAAAATAATATTAAACCAGATGAGAAGAAAGGTAGATACAGAGTGGAAAACTGTAAAGGCAGCTTAGTGAAACTTACCAAATGAAGCTTAATTAATCATATCAAATTGTCATTAAAAACTCCTCAACATAAAAAACTGTATTACATGTCCCTGCTACAACTTTTTAGACCATGGAGAAAAGAAGAAGATTTACTAGATACCTATGACTCCTATGAAGACGCTTTCAAATCAAATGAAAGCACTATAAGAGACATAAACTTTACACAGTACAAAACAATGTTGCACAATGAACAGCAACAAGAAGAAGAACTCCAGGCGCAACTAGATGTGGACACTCCTGACAGTAGTCAACCTTCTGTAACAGGAAGCCAAGAACCACTTGAACTGCCACTAATAGCAAATGAGGCAGAATTAGCCTTGACAGAAGTAGAAAACACCATGTGTCAGCATGAGCAATCTACAGAAGACTTTGCTCTACTAAAATCACAACTAAACAATGAGCAGCGTAGCATTTTCCAAGAAATAACAAAACAAATTGAACATGGTGTGCAGCATGAAACTAAGAATGGTACCTGCCAAGAGTACAAACCTATACTGCTATACGTGAGTGGTCAAGCTGGTTCAGGCAAAACTTTCTTAATCAAAATCATCAGTAAGTTCCTCCGACAATTGTCAAACAACCAACTGTCAGCTTTTTTAACTGCCCCTACAGGTTTAGCTTCCTACAACATAGGCAGTGTCACTTTACACCGATTACTACTCCTTCCAGTAGAACACCAAAATAAATTAGACTATTACAAACTTACTCCAGAAGCTGCAATGGAACTACGCAGTTTTCAAACAAATGAAAATGCTGCTAATAGATGAAGTAAGCATGGTTTCCAAACTAATGTTAGCCTTCATTCACCTCGGATTACAAGAGGTCCTGAAAATAGACTATGAAGAACTCTTTGGAGGAAAACACATTATAGTTTTCAGAGATCTTCTTCAATTAACACCAGTTAAAGGTAAACCTATTTTTAAAACCTTAGGGCACAAACTATGCCATAAAACTCTTGGCTGCATAGGAAATGTCAACCTTTGGCAACATTTGTAATACAGAAAATTGACTGAAAACATGTGTCAGTCTGCAGACCTCACATATACCAACATTTTGAAAAGTATTAGAGTTGGTGTACTATCTTAAGAAGCACAATCTATATTGAAAATCAGGCACATCCATGCACTCTATGGCCATAACCCATGTGCTACTGATGTCATGGAACAATAAGCACACACAAATGTAAACTGTATGTACTTGATGCCAACTCTTGCAACCTGTGCAAAATTTTATGAAACAATGTTAAAAAAAGAAATGCAACCAATGCTTAAAATTTGCTCCACAGACAAACTGGCCATGCATGGTATGACACTACCCATGTGTCAACAAGACAAAACAAAGCTAAATACCTTAGAAAACTCTATCTCTAACACAGCTGGTTTGGAGAAAATTATAAAATTATCTTTAAACTGTAGAGTAATGCTTAAACATAACCTTGACGTGGACCAAGGACTAGTTAATGGAGCACTTGGTACAATTGTTGGCTTTCAAACATACCCACGTGACAACAACATTCAGTTTGTCAATATTCTCTTTGACAAACTATCAGAAGTTAAAAGGATAGGATGCTCAACAGCCCGCTTCCTCTTTTTCAAAGACATGTGTGTAAAAAGAGAACAATTTTCTCTAACTCTAGTATACACAGTCACCATTCACAAATCACAAGGTATTACCCTAGATAAAGCATTTATAGATATTGGTAGCACAGTGTTTAAAGAAGGCATGAGCTATGTAGCACTATCACGCTTACGTACACTTGACGGACTATTTCTAATCAACTTTGATGCAAGTAAAGTAAATGCTGATATTCCTTGCATTCTACAATACAATAGACTGCATTCACTCTACACCCTCCATCTAAAAACCTATCCTGTTGCGCAAAAAGCAAAACTTTGTAAAAGAAACCTATTTCACTCTCAAATTATGCAGGATCTCACAGCAATTCCTCCAAAGAAATTAAAAGAAGTTACTACTTCATAAAGAACCACAACCAAAGAAGAATGTACTGCACAAACAAAGTCAACTACCTCTTCAAAGAAACAACACACACTCCGAACAAATGACTTTGACACAGAACTGTCAGGTCAATTAAAATTTTCAAATACAGCTGGTGTAAATTGCTATGCAAATGTAGCAATCAATATTCTATTCCAATTGCCACCGATTATTGCCAACATTTACTTACGCGGGACAGACCAATTGTGTTTGCAGATGTTAGTCCTTCATAGAAATGCAACCAACAATCCTGAAAACACTTACAGTGTTTCTGGAATAAGGCAGGAATTGGACTACTGTGCTGGAATGGTCAAATTCGCTATAAACACACAAGAAGATTCACAAGAATGTCTAATGTACTTACTACAAGTACTAGAAAACAAAAACATACCTATAAATTAACTCTTCCAGATTTCATACATGTGGAAACATACATGCACTCTTTGAAGCTAATGAACGCTTCATATATTTATCCATATCTAACTGTGAATCCATTCCATTTCAGCAATTTGTACAAAATGCAAACCATAGCAGATTACGTACTCGCTGCAATTCAGATAATCGCTCCACCTTACAAATATAGACACATAGTAAATACGAAATAGTAATGCTTTTACGTTACAATGCAGATGGTACCAAAAACAACTGTAAGCTGACTGGATTCACACATGTTCAAATATCACTTGGTAAGAAAACCTTCACAACAATAGGTATAATCTACCACGCAGGAGCCACAACCAATGCAGATCACTACACTGCATATATAAAAAAGAATTGTGGATGGTTCGAATGTAATGATACTACTGTTAGTCTAAAACAGAGATTACCAGCAAATCATGTAAACACTTAATTAATATTCTTAAAACCAAAATTTAATAACTAATCTGTGTATGAACATAAACAAAACGTCACCTTCAAAACTATGCACAGTTAAAATACGCCAACAGGTATCTAACTGCCCCGAGATTATTCAACAAGCAAACAGATACATGAATACCACTAAAATGAAACAAGAAATAAACAGATAGAATACATCAACAGGTATCTAACTGCCCCAAGATTCTGCAACAAGCAAACAGATACATGAATTCCACTAAAATGAAACAAGAAATAAACAGTTAAAATACACAAACATGTATCTAACTGTCCCAAAAATCTGCAACAAGCCAACAGATGAAGGAATACCACTAAAATATAAAAATAAATAAACAAATGGAATACACCAACTGCTATCTAATTCCAACAATACTACCACCACTTCCAAATCAAAAACCATACACCTATTCAATTCTTCGTACTGAAATCAATGAAATAAATATATTGTACCATAACGTAGAAAGTTTTTATTTAATCCAGTGAGGGTTTTTTTCCCACAGACCCAATGATTTAATGAACAAACACAGGAACTGAGCAAATTGCACAGTACACTGGTTTGAACTATAGTACTTCTAAATTACTAACTATGAGGGTTGACAAAATACATGTAACGCTCACCTGACTCCCATGGAGGCACTGGCCTGGTTCGCGCTGCTGTGACCTCTTCTAAGGTGATGCGCAGGGTTCTGAAGACGGACTGGACCGGGCCCCCAAATCTGGCTTGTCTGGCTCGCAGAAGTATCCTTCTGTAGGTGAAAATAGGGGATTAACTGTCTGCGGGGTAATGCAATCAGCCTCCCACTTTCCCCTCTCACCCTCCTCGAAACCCTTCTGTGATTCCTCGTAGCGTCTCACCGTAGGGTCTGGAAGGACGAGCTCTCCATACTGCTTCTGATGCAGGGGCGCGTTGGTATCCAGTTACTTCACTGGATTTTCGGATTGGTGAGAACCAAACTTGCTTGACTTCCAGGAAAGTTTTTTGATAAGAGGTTCCCCTTGTGTCCATGCATTAATGTACTAATGCTAGTGTCTTTTTCCCCATAGGGGCCGGGGTACGGAATGCCGGGGAACAGGCACCGACCCGAGATGAGAGGTGAAATCCTTGTAGAAATCAGGTAAATCTTTAATGAGCGTTTTTGGTAATGTCTTTTCATTCGCTCATTAACGCTGATGTCTTTTTTTCCCCTTAGGGGCCGGGGTCCGGAAATGCCAGGATGCGGCGCGGACCCGAAATGAAGAGGGAATGAATCAACAGGTAAGTCTTGACATGGAGATTTAGCTTTCCTTATTCCCTTCTCTCTCTCACCTTTTGCTCTGGTCTTTTTCTCCCTAGGCGCTGGGGCGTGACTGCGAATCCGGATGATCGCTGCTGAACATGGAGGCGCCCTGTAAAGATGAGTGGAATGCGGCGCTGCAGCGATCGACGCAATGAGCTTTTAAATAAAAGTCTTCCTTTTCAGGATTGTCGGCGAGATGTCTCCGGGATACGGATTTAGCAGGTAAGGACTTCTTCTGTTCTCTTCTTCTCTTCCTTTGCAGGTGATCCAGGATGCTGGCAGGCGTGGCAGAAGTCAGGATGCAGGAGCAGACACAGTGAGCATCCAGCTGCTAGATGCAGAACAACGCGAAGCACGTGTGGCTGTTCGGGTGGGGTTTAAATAGCCTTGGAAGAAGTTCCAGGTATGTATCCTTCCTCCAATCAGTTATGTATCCTTCCCCGACCACGCCCGGATGCTAAATTAGTCCCACAGGTAAAGTAGTTCCTTTCAGGCCTCAAGGAGGTCAGGAACCTGCAGCATGGTCTGCATCAGGTAAGTGCACCCAAGCACTTCCATAATGAGCCTGGCGCCTATGGCGCTAGGACTGATGTCTTTTATGAGCCTGGCGCCATAGGCGCCAGGACACTGTCCAAAGGGCCCCTATATGGGGTTGCTGAGTCCTTCCTTGGGGACTGGATGTCTGCTTTCGGGGACGCAGGGCTTGAACCGGCTCCCCGGGGGCGGGCATCATGACAATACAGAAATGTCTACTATGCAATGCAATACTCTTTATAAACTACCTACACTAACATGTGTTTTTTTCTTTTATCAAAGTGATTATAAAAAAATGTATGCTCCAACTACCCATGTCATGAAAAAACAGCATACAACCACAAAAAGTGAAACAGTAACTATATAATGATTGGACTCACAAACAGCACAGCATAACACACCCATTCAAGCAAACACCTGACCATAGACCACAATCCAAAATGTTGGCTTCCATGGGTATCTTATGCTGCAGTGCTTGTTGCCAAACACTACAATCTTGCCTGCATACCATGGCCAAAACTCAACATACAGCCTCAACAAAGGAAACAGTAAGTATATAATAATTAGACTCACAAACACTGCAACATAACACAGCAATGCAAACAAACACCCCTCAATAAATACAACCCAAAATGCCTAGTCTTCAATACCAACATTCTGAACACAATCCAACAAACAAACTAACACACATCATCTCACTATCCTATAAACACTATTACACTACTGCCAACTCACATTTTTGAAAACATATCCCCTAAGCAGCCCTCATACCACAATCAACATGTTTGGTAGCATTGTTGTGTTATGCTGCAGTGGTTGTGGCCAGGGCCTAGAGTCTTGGGTGCATGGCCTTTGGCCTTTGGCCATGCACCCAAGACTCTAGGCCCTGGCCACAACCACTGCAGCATAACACACCCATAGAAAAAAACACCTACCAATTGACCACAACCCAAAAACATAACACATCCACCTCAACACCTATCCACTTCAATTAACATTCTAAAATAATAATTACAACCAACGCACAAACTCTTCAATACATAACCTCTTTACCCAATGCTCTACTAACGACCCAAAACCAACATCATAGTAAAGTAAAATAGCCAATAGTGCGCCCAGTGTTTGGTATGTTCGTGGACAACCGCGGTGACCGCGGACACCGCAAACAAATCACGGATTTCTCCCACCTAATAAAATACAGCATTTGACCCATCTCTTACTCCCCCACCCTCTCCAGACACTCCTACACACCAATACACTCCCCAAAATTAGATTTATGCTCACTTCGACACCGCGCTGTACATGGATGTCCGCAGATCCAACATGGCGGGCGTATCGAAGGAATGTGACGCACCTCACGCTTCACCTCAACCAATCAGCAAACACGTCGTATGTCTGCGGACATGACGTAAGCCGATCATCCAATCGGTGTCCTGTCCGTGGAGCAAACAGGGAAGTGTGTCCGCGGAGCGGACATAGATATCACTAACTTTTTTTAGACCCACTTTTTAGTTGTTTTAAAAAAAACTCCTGGACGGATTTTCACCAAATCTACAAAAGCACGCTTTCAGCACCAAGCCACTGCTCCTGCCGCAAATTTGGTGAAAATCCATCCAGCGGTTTTGGGTGTAGGTGTGTGCAAAACTTTTTCTCCATTAGTCAATGTTGAAGAAAAATATTTTGGGACCCTCCTATAACTTTGCCCCCCCTTGACCAAACCTTGCAAACAAATTCGGAGGGGCCATATCCTTTTTCTGTAAAGTTTGGTGAGGATTCGTCCAGGGGGAGCAAACTTACAAGCCGCCCAAATCGTGTTCTTCCTATGGGTTTAGCAACTTAAGCATAACTACATGGCCGGTACCGCAGGCCATGTAAATATATATATATATATATATATATATATATATATATATATATATATATATATATATATATATATATAAATATAAATATATATATATATATATATATATGAAAACATCTAATATATAAACAGAGTAATGTGTACAATGTGTACATCACCACACTTTATTTCAAAAACAGTTGTACAATTGCATTACAAGATGTTAAACTGTTGCAATGGGACATGGGGAGGAGGAAAATGGTTCCAAAGTATTACAGGTTTTAAAATGTAAAACCACACCATATATTTACCAACACAGACTTGAAAAGTCCAGCCCTAGCCCATCAGCAATTGTCTAACAGAAGTCACAAGCAGTGTCATTGCTTTAAGGTCAGGTTTGGTCAAAACGAAAAAGTTCACCCATGGGCTAACATAGGCAACAAGCCATTTGGGTGCTGTTATTACAATACGTTTTGTTACATGGCTAGACTGGCCTACACTCAGTGTAGGCCAGTATAACACATAATAACACATTATGTTTGCTTTACCCTTGATGCCAAGTAAAACATTGCATGCCACAGTAAGAAAGTATATGGCGATGGGCACCACTAATGTAGGCCAATCTAGCCATATAATAACACTGATGCAAAGTAGTCGCAGGTTTTGAAACATGATAAGTGCTATTACGTGGCTAGACTGGGCTACATTCAATGTAGGCCAGTCTACCCATGTAATAACACATCATGTTTGCTTTACCCTTGTAATGGAAAATAATGACCACTCAAGATTCCGGTGGATTGATGAACACTTTATTAGTTAAGCTGTGAGCAACCATCCATGAAGAGAATGAGCTTGAACCATCCATGTAGAGAATGAGCTCTGGGTTCAACAAGGGCACATCCACCAAATCAGTGCGAGGGGACAGCAGTGTTTCTATTACCAGCTGACAGTCATGAGGCTCCCCATCTTCAGGGGTCGCAACAATGAGGTGGGGTTAAGGACAGGACAGCGACTTAGGGTCACATCAGCAGCGGAAGTGAGCAACTTCTCATACATCACAAGTTATGTTATGTTATGTTATGTTATGTTATGAAATTTGTAATGCGCACCTGGTACCCGAAGGATGATGGGCGCAGACTAACAAACACAGAGCAAAAATAAACATACAGCAGAACTAAGAGCTGTCTGTTGTTACTACTAGCAGGGCTCTAAGCAAAGAGCAATGTTTTCAGCTTTTTAAAAAAAAGTTCTGTTGAGAGCAACGTTCTTATTGAAGTTGGAAGGGCATTCCAGGCAGTGGGGGCCGCTACTTCAAAAGACCCTTGCCTTGTCTTGTTGGTCTTGTGCTGGGGAACAATGAGTATATTTGAGTTGTCAGATCTCAGTGACCTTCCCTTGTCTTTCACGATTATGGCTTCCTTCAGATATGATGGCATTGGACCAACAATACATTTGTGGGTGATCAGAAGGAGCCTGAACCGAATTCTCTCTCCAACCGGTAACGTGTGAAGGCTCCTTTATGGCAGGAGTTAGATACATGCTGGGTTTTACCTTTTAGCAATAATGACAAAACCACGTGGGGGACAGAAATAGTGACGGATGCCCTTGGACCTAGGACTCGGTTTTCTCAATCAATAGGGCAGCAGCAGCGACAGCCTGCAGACAAGCCGGGTGCCTTGCCACCACACTTTGAGCAAACCTGTTGCGCTCATCGCAAAATTAGACAAAGGGCTGCTATAATCCAGCAGACCTGATTCCAGAGCCATTGCAAGCACCTGCTTAATGGTTACAAAGGCATCTTCAGCTTCCTGCTACCCTATCAGTGTTTTGGGGGTTGTATCATGGGTGAGGTTCTGAAGAAGCCTCATGATAGCTACAAACCTAGGGACCCATTGAATACAGTAACTAACCATCCCAAGTAACCCTGTCATCTGCTTCTTGTTCTTGGGTTTTGGGACATCTGGATAGTGGAAATCCGATCCTGGGACAGGTGTCTTTCGCCAGCAGAAATGTCATGGCCAAGGTATCGCACTCAGGGTAGACATAACTGTAACTTGTCCTTAGATGCCTTGTGACCTTTTTCAGCAAGCACTTTCAACAGAATCAGTGTATCTTCCTTGCACGCTTCCAAGGAGGGGGAAGCTATCAGCAGATCATCTACGCACTGCAGTAGCATCGACCCTCCTGGGAACTGCGCCAAATCAAGGTCTTTTTTTAGAATTTGGGAGAACAATGTGTGGCTTTCTACATATCCCATTGGGGGGTGAGTGAATGTATATTGTGTTATTTTATGCAAGAACGCAAAGAGATACTGACTCTCCGGGTGTGTGGGTATAGAGAAAAACTATGAACACAAATCTACAACAATAAAATACTTGGCAGTGTAGAGATTGCAAAACAAGATTGTAGTGTGATTGGGTACTACGAGAAAAGATGGTAGCATGGTGGCATTCACTGCACACAGGTCCTGATTAAAATGGTATACTTCTTTGCCTGGCTTTTTCGTCGACAGTACCAGGGTATTAAAGGGCCTCTGGGTTTGCACAATATTGGGCCTCATTACGAGTCTGGCGGTAATCCGCCTGTGCTACCGGTGGATTGCCACCAGACTCATAGCACCGTTTCCACCGCCAGAGATCTTGGCGCAACCAGGACATTACAAGTCCGGGCGGCCAGGGATATCAGGCGGCGAAAAGTGTAAGTCTGCATTCCCATGGAATCCCATTGGACTCTAGGGGGACAGGGACATGGAAGCACCAGCACCTTTACTAACAGTGCTAGTGCTTCTGTGACATCTCTGCCTACCGGGGCCATTGCACCGGGCAGGTCAGACCTGCCGGGTGCAACGACCCAGGAAGGCAGAGTTGTAGTGTGGTGGTCTTGAAAGGGTGTCAGTACGGTGCAACTGGCACGCTTATTTCCAGATCGCCACACTTGTAATGAGGCATACCTTGTTGGAACAGGGATTCTATTACCGGTCTAATACTCTCTTCTGCTTGCCGGAAAATAGGGTACTGGGGCACAGATGGCAGTAGTTTGGTGGAATTAAGTCTGATCTACAGCTATCAACATGTACCCAGTGTCATTCGCATAGGTTGAACATAAGCAGACTGGGAGCTGGTCCAATAGCCCCTGCCACAGACAGGGGGTGTCGAGCCAGTCATTTCAAGTGGGCTACTTCTTGTAACATAGCTAGGACTTCATCCTCTCTGTGAGCAGGGATATCAAATGCACACCAGAGATGGAACAATGAATGTTACAACTCAGTTGACACAACAAATCTAATCCAAACAAAGTCACAGGAGCACAGGGGCTTAGTAAAAATGCATACTTTTCAGAAATAGGTCCTAAAGTGACCATCATAAGGGTGCACACGGGTTGAGTCATCAGTGTACCTCCTATGCCCATCTGGGCAAACTCGCATGCTCTTAGAGTGGAGCATGAAGCCATTGTATCTATCAAACAAGAAACCTTTTGGCCGGCCACCTTAAATTTGGCATAGGGGGAAGCAGGATAATTGATATAAGTGGTACAACAAGCTCTAGGACCCCTTGGCAATCCTATACATCGGTCATGAGTAGCGACTGTGGAGGAGGACCACGCGCCACCCATCCTTGGACAGTTGTCTGTCGGCCCCAACCATGATACTGAGGCCGATTTGGGCATTTGGCTTTCCAGTGCCCAGACTGTTTGCAATAATTGCACTGGTCGATGTTTGCACTTAGGTAATATCCTTCTGCAGCTTGTCCTGCATGACATGACTGGGGAGCCCCCTTCCCTATGCCCAGCCCCGCCGCCATCTGCGGAACTCACCTCTTCCTTGAGAGCATAGTAAACTCTGTATCGATAGTGTCATAAGCTTGGCTTCTGTTGTTTTTTCTGCTTCCCGACCTTCTCATGAAAAGGTTGTGCGGCCAACAGAACCTCGACCAACCCATTTCCTTCCCATCCCATCATTACAGCCTTAATCCCTTATGCTACCTTTGGTTGCAACTCATAATGAACTGTGCCACTACTGTCTGCGGTGCAGTAATTGCAGTATCCACAATCCCTGAATGTTGTTCAAAACATTGTTTCAGTTGTTCAAGATACTCCTTGAGGTGTTCTCCCTTGGCCTGTTTGCACAAGTTAATCTTGGCCCAATCAGTTTTCCTAGGACAAATTGTAAGACTAGTTTGCACCAGTCTACCAGTAAAGGTCTTTAAATCTCTGGGCGCTGCAGGTTCTTCAGCCAGCTAATTTGACTGTGCTTCAAACAGAGCAAACGTCTGTGAATAACACTGCCTGTAGTGGCTGGTTTAAGTCTATGCATGCAAGTGAGGTGGTAACAGTCTATTATTACTAAGAGCTCTACCTGGAATTTGACAGGATCTTCTCGTATCTTGGGGAATCTCTGGACCATGCTAAATAAGTCAGTGGCGCTCCAAGGGGCATGTGACTAGGGTGCTGCCTCTTCATGGGAGCTTTCTGAGTGGGAATACGTCAGTGTTGGAGTTTAGTGTAGAGTCTGGGAAGCCTACAAACGTGCCTGAGGATGGTGAAAATAGTTTAGAAATCTGAGCTTTCATTTCAGGGCTGAAAGGGCCCTCCATTGGTTGTCTGGGTGTGGATTGGTAGTAGGTAGGCGGTTGAGAGGAATCAGGGCTATTGGCTCGCTGATTTGACGGGTTGTTCAAAATGGTGTCCAGTTAAAGTCTCGGAAACAAAAGGATTGAATGCAAAAGGTGAGAGTGCATTCAACCGAAAACCAAAGGATCGAAAAAAAAAATGTATGTATTTTTTTTTGCTCTAGTTTAGCTTTAAAATGGTGTTTTTACACCAAAAACGGGAGTGTAGGGGGGCGGGGCGGGGTACCCCCCCAAAAAAAACAAAAAAAATAATAATTTCGATCCTTTTTTTCGGTCGAATTGCCTCAACCCTTTTGTCATTCGATCCTTTTGATTCGGTACTATGACTTATAACTGTTCAAAAAGACTGTGTTGCGAGTGTCGGGAATGTCTTCAGGGATTTCTTTTGGCGGGGGTTCCTCTTAGAGGACAGGGTTTAATCATTTCCATCTGTTTTGTGGGTCAGGACCTGCAGGTTTGTGCACTCATTCTTTATGGATTTTACTTGCTCTTGGAGCATTATCTGCGAGTCCTTTGGTGCCGGGTCTTAGATTTGGTTATTCTCTTAGTGGCTTTGGTATACCAATCGAGGTAGCTATCCCACTGGCGTTGGTGTACACGTGATCCTTTATTCTTTAATGCAGTTTGCAAGTACGTTATTCTGTCTAGATCAAATGTGCCTTCCTGAGGAAAATATCTAGGTGACTTGGTCTGTGTATATTCGTGCCATTCTTCTAGGTACATGCATGTTTTTGGCGAGTAGTGAGTAAACATGAAGTGGGCTGGACTCCCTTTAGGAGGGAGTGGCACTTCTGTAGATTGCCGGAACCCATTCTCTGGGGGGATTAAGACAAGGTATGACTTATTCCAGATCCAGGTCCGTTCCTATCCCTGTCTGCCCCGTGACTCCATCGAGTCCCATGGCTGGCGGTGTGGGTACAGCTCATGAACATATCTATTTGAGGGCTCACGTATTCTCTGGGCCTTGTTCCTCCCCATTACAGAAAGTCCGGAGACAGTGTTGGTCCGATTCAGATAACTGCTGTTTCACAGTTTATTTCCCCCATTATTCTACCCACAAAGCAGGGCAGTATTCAGTTCTTCAAAGAGATCGGTAGGTAAGGGTCAAAGACAAGACACATAATCGGTAGAAATACAGCCTATTGCAGCTTGTGTAGTAGGATAGAATAGAGTGTGAAATGTAAAACAGATTTGCAACTTGCATTACGCATGTTCCTTCGCACACATACAGGGCACATACATCCTTGTCCCTATACAGTCCTGCACTACTCGAACCAACATTGTGGTCTCATGACTTCTGAAGTCAGAAGGGAGCGTTGATGCGCTGCTTTTTAAACTGCGGTGGCCAACTGCTTTACCCTTTTTACTTCAGATAACCAGTTTTAGGTTTAGGCAGGGTTCCTTCCCTCCTACTACTCCAGACAGATTCAATACTTTAAATCCAAATATGGACCAGTTTCAGAAAATATGACACATGGCATCACAATACATTGATGCAGTTACCTGTGTTCATCAATCCACAATTTTTTTCGATCAGCTCTTTCCTCCACTTCTGCTCTGTCCACCCCCCTCGAGTTTCTGGAAGCTCCGGCCAGCTCTCCCCTTAGATAAAATCGTCCTTTCTAGGGCTCAAGGGTGTTCATTGGGAAGTGGGCCCAGCGGTTCAGATCCAGTCACAGAGCAGCGGGATAAGACATCTAAGGCACCAGATTGTAGTGGAGAATAATGACCACACATGATTTTGGTGGATTGATAAACACGTATTAACCAGTGAGAAAACGAATAACCAACGGCAACACGAAACTTCAGCACAAGTGAACCTCCCTCCTTCCTTGGCAGAGATCTCTTATACTCACAGGAATACATGATTGTCAATGGAAGGGTGGTGGTCTCAGCTTGGCAAAGTCAAACCTTGCAAGTTTAATTTCTGACTGAGACAAACCATCATTGAACAGTCTTTCCAGGCCAGCTGCACTCGGCAGCACTTGTAAGTTTTATCAGTAAAAGCAGAGTAGTGCTACCTTTTCTCAAGGTGAATACACCCCCTAATACTTCACACTCGCCTCGAGGCAGGTGAGAGGTCTAGTAATATGATGACATCCGCCAGCTAAAGCCGCCTTTCAGTAAAAGGCGAGAGCAGGGAACACACTTAGCTATGTCAAAACAGATGTGTGTCAGAAGCATGAACAGTGGTGGTGAACATTCTTAAATGGTGTGTGAAGCACTGTTCTAAGGGTGACATGCGCAGGGCAGTGTACCATCGACCCTTTATGCAGGCCAGAGGCAGTGGTTTAAACATGGGGTATAGGCAAGCAGAATATACAGTCACACAGTGGTAGGGTAACAGGGGGTACTTATATGGTCATGCCTTATTCAATTTTTCCCACACCCCCTTGATCCACAGTAACATTTACTCATTATGTTTGCTTTACCCTTGATTACAGTAACATTTACTGTGCACCAAGGGGAAATCAAACATGATAAGTGTTATTACAGGGCTAAGTTGGCTAAATCGAATGTCAACCAGTCTAGCCACATAATAACACCTATGTTTGCTTTACCTTTGATGCACAGTACTCAAGGGTAAAGCAAAATGATCAATGTTATTATGTGGATAGACTGGCCTACATTGAATGTATGCCAGTCTATCCTCATAGTTAGACTTATGTTGGCGTTACCCTTGATGCACAGCAAGATCTCTTTACTGTGCATCATGGGTAAAGCAAAAAAGAATGCCATGCCCCCATCAGCCCTGACCCCTAAATTTAGAGGCTGAGGGAATGCTAAATTTGGCTTGGCGGCTGCACACAAACACTCACATACAACACTCACACAAGATTCAAACAGCTTCTTGCATGCACACATACATAATAACAAATACACCAACATGCACATATAAATACATCCATACATGGATGAATACATAAATACACACACACATTACTTAAAAAAACACTTACTTTACCTGTGCGCAGCCTCCACAAGTGTCTGTACAGCCACAGAGGACCGAATGCCCCCGCCCGTCCTCTCTGCAACGTGAACACGCTGACTGACAGGAGTGGACTACTCTGCCATCAGTCAGCATTTCTACGCTGTTAGCGTAATAATGAGAGGCGGTGGAGCCAGTCTTCTGATGCCTCAGTGTCTCTTATTACTATATGCTAAGTTTGTAGTGTAACCAAAACGTCTCAGCAGTGAACAAACAAAAATAAGTGTAGCCGGGGACGTGCCCCTGCTCAGAGGCGTTCAACGCAGCCCCCCTTGCAAATAAAGCACATGGGTGGATTGTGCTGTCCGCCACTCAGGCAAGGGGTTGGCACCCCCAACACCCGTATTGACAGGCTGCAACTGTGCCGTTGTAGTAATAAAATATACTAATGATGGGTGAATTCGATTCAACCCTATGTAAACTGGTTCTATTTGGTTTTGCCAGAGGGTCTATAACACCAGTAAACACATTGGCTAATGGCATAATTTATTTTTTTCTAGGTGTTAAAGCCTGTTAATGAACCATACTTGCTGCCATGACTCAGCTCAAACTTTTGGCAGCTTTTATTTTTGCCCCATATCCATTTTGCTTTTATTTTTCATTGGAGGTTCTCAACAATTCAGTTTGAAAAGGTGCAGCACCGAGGTGTAGCCATTACATTTTAGGGGCATGACCTGCAGTCCTTTGAGGGCGGGGCAAAGGTATGCTACACAGTTGATTTTGGCAAGCGCTTATAAGGACATGCAAGTGTTAATGCCTGGGTGATAAGAAGTGAAGGATGCATTGGCTTCTGAAAGCCCACCCAAAGACTTGTGTGTGTCTTTTTGAAAGCCAATTAAACTAAGTTACGCAAACTAAATTGTCTATTATTTTGATGGTGTATGCTTATTTTTTTTAAAAATCAAAAATGGGTTTGCTTTTTGTGGCACTTCAAAATGTTTTCACATTGTATAAATCAATCAACATCTGTGTGTTAAATAATGACTTGTGGGTTAACTTATCACACAGCATATTGTGTTGTGTCTCTTTAAATTGTGAAAGTAGACATGTTTTAGGCTTGTATTATTCAGGTATGTGTATACCTTCATTCCAATTGCTACAATCATACTTTTTTGGTTAACATATTTCTATAGGGATTTAAATATTTGTCAGGTGGGAAGGCAGGGGGAGCTGCTGGGTGCTACCATTGCACATTTATTTTTCTATTTTAACAAAGGTAGAAGTGGAGGTGGCCCGGCCATGAGCCACCTGGCCTGAACTTCCCGCAAATTATACAGGCTTTGGGTTGGACATGCAGATGGCACTGCCAGCAGCCTCCTACCCTGTATTTATTGATTTTTCAAATTGAGCTGTGCTTGAAGGTGCAGGGCACGGTAGCTTTAGCGGACGCCATCTGCCCAAGCTTTAGGCTGGTATGGTAGGGCTCTGGGCCTGAACACAATGGAAAGAGAGCAGGCTGCAGTCAACCATGTAAGCCGGCACTAGGGGGGATGCTGGCCAAGGTGGGAGGGGGCATCATGGGAGAGCACTTTGATAATTATCTGGTTAGCAGGCTGGTCCTGCAAATCTCGTTGTTGCAACTGATTACCCTTGCCGTGCTCAGGACAGGCAGTTAAACGTTATTACATTATCCCTAAAGAGACTGATGAGGAACTGCACAGCTCTTTCCAATTACTCTATTTGAGGTTGATAGCCTTCCTTTCCCACTGCCCAGCCAATGTACAGGGGCGAGCGGTGGAACAGACAGTCATTGTGAGGTAGGCATGGTTTCAGAAGGTAGACACAGACACAAATGAACAGTTTTCGAAAACTTTTATTTAACTTTAAAGGGGTTGGAGACTTCCTAACTGGCCCTATCTCTATAACGTGAGTAGTCTTAACCATCAAATTAAACTAAAGGATGTCAAAGTCAGTCCGTCAAAATAATAAAGGTGTTTGTGTCAAACCTAATCTTTCCTCACTAAATTCAACAATGATACTGTGTACAGGGTTAGGTCAAAACAAAAAAGTGTATCGAATAATATCAGGATGGCAATGGAGTTGAATAACACTCCCTTCCAAAAGCTTGAGTAAGGGTGGCTATTTAACACAGTTCAATGGGGCACAGTTCGTCCCAGCTTCCCATGCCTGGCTCAGAAATGTGCACAGTTAAACAGCATACAGTTCATTCAGGCTTGCCTCACTTGGTTTGGTATCAATTTCTCAAAACATAGTTTTTTCAGGCTTCCCTTGCCTGGTACAGCATCAACTGAAATGTTTCACAATGGGGTATCCTTCCCCAACAGATCAATACTTGTTTCACATTGGGCGGGTTCCCTTCCCCAACAGTTCAACCATCCTTCAATGGTTTACGTTACAAAGACTTTTTCGCAAGCGCACAATATTTGCTAGCCCTGTGTGAGACCACTCTGTCAGTGAGGCTTTTAGACAATCGTGCCCTTGGCACTTTTTTACTTAGTAGCACAGTAACAGAGACTTTCGCAAAAGCACAGTATCTTGCTCAGCCCTATGTGGGACCACTCTGTTACTAAAGCTGTCTATACAGTTTGTGCTCCTTGCGTTATATTTCACTTGGTCGAGCCCCCGGCACTGTCTTTCACAATCTTCACTTGGTCGTGTCCCAGCACATTCTTTCACAATTCTCCTTGTGAGTCTTCTTAATTCTCATTACGGGTCCCAGACCCTCTTCTTAATTCCACAAACATAACAGATCTTAGTTCACGTTCGATCGCGCTTCAAGCCCTCTAATTCACAATCTCAAAAAGTCTCTACTCGTGTAGATGTATATGCGGCCTTGCCGTCACTTTGTTTCTTATCACACTCTTTTAACAATGGACAATTGAAGCTTTCATCTTCATCGCGTATCTCGCCTTAAGTGTGACCTCTCTTTGCAACATTGTATTTCACTCGCACCTCACGCCTTTCACAAACCAGGCTCCCTTCTGCTTTGAACTCACCGGCTGTATTTCTCTCCATCAATTGCTGCGTGTCAAGGTCAGGGTCTCCTCCGCTGCCTCTCTGAAAGTCCTGAGCCTTCTCACACACCCAGGCGAATGTGCCAGGATTTCTCTTTGGAGTTTGTTTCCTCAAGTGACCCCCTTCTGGCTCCTTAGAGACACGGCTCCCTTGCCATGCTTTCTGCTGCCTTTTTTCCTCTCAGGCCCTCGGCGTCTCAGCACTTCCTTCTCTGCTGACAAATTTTGGGGTACCTAGGTGACCCATTTCACCTGCCTGCTCAGTCTCCAACTCGTGTTCCTGCTCAGCTCCAACTTTGGGTGATTCTATGATCTGCCTCTTATACACTGGGTAGCTGTCCATGTGTTTCAGGTGTGTGTGATTATGACTGAGTGCCTGACCCTGCCTGGTCTAATTACTGGGACAGGACCATTGCATATTACTAGTGGTAATCTTCCTAATCTCATTCTTCCTCTTCCTCATCTCAGTAGTTGGGTTGACACAGAAAGGAGGGGAATTATGGGAGTTGTAGTATCCCATAAAGATAGAGGGAATATGGGGTAAACAATTGTCAGGAAATGGGGGATACCATGTCTTGCCTTCCAGTGTTTCTTCCCCACTCCCCAAGGACCCCCTACCCAGGTGATCTTCCCTCACTTGTCTACCCCCAGGGTTGGGATCCAATAGCAATGGCCCTTCCCTGGCCACCTGAATAAGGGATCCCCCTAGATTGAGTTGTGAAACACCTTCAGGTTTTTCACACTCATGCAGAATGCAACAAGGGATGCAAGCCATGTTCTTTCTGGAGAGGGGCGCCTGCTACCTTTTTGAAATAAGGGATGCAAGTAGACTCCAATTTTGGAGGAAAACATTTCAAATAGTGGCATAGAAAGCACCTTTTTAGAGTCTTTGGGCCTCATCAGAAGTTGGGCAGTGCGGTATAAATGCAGTGGTAATAGCATTAGCGCTGCATTACCGCACCTCCCAATCCCATATTTGGGGGAAGTCAGAGGATTCACCTCCAGCTCTTAGTTGGAGGTTAATGCCCTGACTTTCTGCCCATTTTTGGTGCAATTGCCGTGGCGCAGTTACCGCCGCAATAATTGTGCCGAAAATGCCCATTGAGTCCTATGGACTCAAAAATAATGGGGACTTACACCGCCACCTCCAATTGTGATCTGGCTGTCATACCGCTGGACCAAGTGGTAGTAAAAAAAACAGTAATTACATTGGCCGGTATTCTGGCAGATTTACCACTTGGATAGCGCCAACTCCTGATGAGGCACTTAGTGGGGCTGGAAAAATCTTACTTGCATTGGGCCACCTTCCCATTCTGTTGCACTGAACGTTTGCAGGAACCCATGTCAAATTGTTCACATTGAAGCGCATTTGCCAGTTCCATTGTCCAAAACTTGGCAGGATTTGTATTGGTACCTACCAACATGGTAATACTGTGGTTATGATGTGGATTGTGGTTGGCTTTGCCAGTTGCTATATCATAATGCTTTGTGGGATGTATTGGCCCACTCCGCTATGCTATGCGGCATCACCCTGTCAGTTATGGGGAAAGGAACAGCAACAATGGTGGCAAAACCCTTGTGCATGCTAAAAACCTATAAAAACCGTGTGTTTCAGCACACAAAAAGAGGGATGCACACCCTGTCACCCATGGTGCATGTGCAGTGGAATAGAGCACACCCTGCAAAAATATGCCAGTGGGCTCCATGACCAGCAAACAGAGTGCAAAGAGAGAAGCAGCACTTTGCAAATGAAACCCAAAACATTTCCCTACAAATGATATGTGCTTGTTGCTAAAAACTCCCAAATGCCTGTAACACAACACTTTTCAACATTTAAAATCTTGCCATATGCTAAAAGTCAATGAAGCATTGTAAACATACAAAGTCCTGATATGAAGAGCAAAACATTAATCAGAAAACTGGATTGTCTGGAAAACTGACAGCCTCTATGCCAAAACTGGGTGCAGTACCCGGGGCAACCTGAATGCAGCTGTCAGAGAAGTTACTGATGAAACTTTAAAAGTGAGCCAAAATTCAAAAGCCTGCCAGATTAACAAACAAAAAAATGATTGTTGCCAAAAAGGAATACAGATCCTAGTTGTGTTTTTGATTCCACAGAGTTTAAGGCCAAGAAGAAATGTATTTGAATGTGATGCAACAAATGTGGGTTTTGCTGGATTTAAAAAAAAGTTGATTAGCTTGGCTGAGCTGCAAGAACTTGAAAAGCAGGTTTTTCTACCAGAAGGCGGGCCTGCCTCTCAGCAGAAACTCACAGGGAGGTGTTAATTGCGGGGTTTGAACAGAATCTGGTCTACAGAGGGCAAAGGAACAATGACCATCCTCCAACCCAGGACATTGAAGGTATGAAAGGATGTAAAACTGCTGCAGCACAGGAAACTCCTGGCTGACAGAAGCAAATTCCAAAGGAGGGGGCCACCACATGCTTCAAGGAGTGACAAATACTGACCATTTGGTGTTAACAGGATATGTAATGGACATTTTTAGAAGGTGTATAAGTTATTATCAAAAGGGGTGCAAAATCTGAAAATGGCAGATTAATTAACCTACTTTTTAGCAATACCTTTGAAAACTTAGTACAACTGTGTAGCTTATTCTGAACACGAATGGCAATACATGTGGGTTTATGGGATCTGTATTTCCACTAGAATTGTGAAACGTTATACACTCATTCCCATGTTAAACACGCCCATTTGTGGAAACTTGCATAAAAATTGAAAAGTGTGTTCATAGCGAAAAGGGCAAAAGTCTGTAGAAAGGGGAGACATGATTCCACAGCTACGGGTTTTGAGGTATAGCTGCTATGTAAAATATGCAATCTGTGTATGTGATTTTTATGGAGGTTGCACATGTGTAAATATGCATTTTGCCAAAATTAGACTTTCTGTTCCAGTGGCTAGGGGTGGATTCTCAGCATCATACAATTACACCATAAAGATGACACTCTGTTTCTCTTCTCCTATCAAGGCAGAGAGTAGACTCTGACCCAATCACCTTTCACAGGGGCAAGCCTAGCTAAGCCGGCCCATACACCCCCTTTGAGATGTCATTTTTAAGGCATAAATTGAGACAGCTGAGAGCACATAGGGACTCACTGATCCAGCCACCTTCCTGATTCCGGCGAAGCAGTCTGATCCAGCTTTCTACATCCAGCTTTAAATATTCTTCCAGATCCAGATGCCAAATCTCTTGCCAGCAATAGAGACTATTGATTTCCAGCAAGGCCCCAATCCTCAAATGTATTCTCCCCACCTAGTAAAGCACTGTGTGGTGCGAGAAGGCCATTTTGAACCAGTATCCAGAAATTCTCTGGCTTGCCACCACTGGGCTTGCCTGAGGAACTCGCCATCCAGCTGATCCAAATACCCACAGACTAGGAGAGCAGATCCTGTGCCAATCCGGCGGCTGGCCTAGATGATCCAGTCCCATGCCTGAAGTGCTGTTTTTCCTAGAACAGATCCAATCCATGACCAGAACTGGCAGTCCCATTTAAAACCTATCCAGTGAATATTAATAGGAAGAACTGTGTCCCATAGCATATGTACTTTGCATAGTCTTATCCCTAACCAACCCATCCTATCTTTCATTCAGAACCAGCATTGTTAGGAGTATCTTTGCCTTGTCTTATCCCTATCTCAGAGCCATCCTATCTTTCCTTCAGAACCGGTATTGTTAGAACTATCTTTGCACTGATCTTTTCTCATCTGAAGAAGTCGGGTTTCCTTAGCAGGTGGTCACCCCGATCCAGTGACTGTAATCCCTGTGTGGTATTCGCTTCTTCATAGTCATCCCCTAGTGTAAGCAAACTCATTTGTCATTTTTAAAAGTGCATTTCTTTTTTTCATTCGCACGCCTATTTTACAAAAGTGACCTTTACTAAAACCTCCATAACTTCCTCAGTTTTTGTGATAGAAATGGCAATTTCAACTCCTACTTGTAGCCAACATCCATATCTATCCATAGCACCCAAAACAATGTGATTCTCCCTTTATAGCGAACATCGTGCAATGAAAAGTTTGCCATTATTTTATATATCTGAAAGTTTTACACATGTAAAATAGCTCTAAACTGCTTCCGACTTGGACCTTAAGATTAAATTGTTTTCTGCTGACCAAATAATTGCTTGTGTGCAACTGTTTAAAGCGGCACCCATAGGAATTTATAACAATTTCAGTATTTTTGACCATATTTGGTGTTTGCCCAGTCCATTCTAAAGACAATCTTGAAAGCCATTCTGACAGCTGAAAGTCAATTCAGTTTTCTCTTGTGTTTGAAAGGGAGAAAGTGGGGCTGATATTCTGTTTGATTTGTGCCATTCCTGAATACCTGCTCTCTCCTTCTATCTCTTTACATTGCCTATTGGGGGGTTGAGGGGTGTTGCAGGGGGAATTGCTAACCACAGTGCTATCTGATCTGAACCAACACAAAACTAATATTTTCTGTGCTGCAATCGTTTTGCTCATTACTTACTCCCCGTGTATTAAAGATATTATTCAGTGTTCTGTCACCCCATTGGTGATTGTTGTTTATCTATTAAAACATATTGTGATTACATTTTAAATACATTAATAAATATTATTTTTTAATTTTTTATTTACTTGATTGAATCAAATTAATGATTTTGACAAGAAGGAGAAGCAGAAAAGTTAAAATAATTGAACTTTTTGAATTTAGAAGAACAACATCTCTAGTTCTGATGCAAAGCTGAATTTGTTTGCTGGTTTAGGGAACCATGGATCTGTTTCAGTGTGTGTGCGATGGCAATTGTCCAAGCGGTTCTTTCACCGCTAATTCATCTTTTCCCAACACACCTCTTCATCTTGGGTATGGGAGGAAGACAAGATAGTTTGATCCTATTGATATGGTTCCCGAGCAGTTGAGGAGCAAGTGCCGAATTGTTTCAATCTCATCGTCTTTTCGACAGAAGCGGCATTTGTTTGAGTTGGTTTGGCCTCTTACTGCCAAGATCTCATGAGTTTCAAGGAGGGTTAGGCGGGCCCTCATAAAGATGTTCCTTACTGCTTTACTAGGAAATGTTTCCAAATAGTTTGGAACAGAGTTTAGTTTGCTCGGCTTTGGGGGAAGATGACTGGTCGATTTAAACTCAGCGGCGCGGTCCAGGGTCTTTATCCAGTCGAGTTCCTCCATTTTCTTTTTTATTTTCATCGAATTTTGTTTCCCAAGTTTTCAGCATGCTGCATCGAGTGCCCAGTGTTTCTTCTCTGATCATATAATAAATATTTACCTTTGCAAACTAGCCTGATTCCTGGTTCAGTGTGACCAGGAGGGGTTCCAGGAGAAGGGTGTGATATGAGTGGTATATCGTTCAGAATATTGAACTTTTAGACAAAAATAAATAAGGATTTCAGTTGTGCACTACATTCTGAGCTTTGACTTGGGTGTGTGTCGGATTGAAATCACTTACAGCTTGTCCACCTGAATTGCACCATAATCCCATGAAAACCTACGGGCACTACAGTAGTGTCCGTGATGTGTCAGTGGGCAGTAAGAAGAGAGGCTCTTGACAATTGAGTACACATTGTGGGCCCTAAATTTGTGTCCTGAAATAGCATTAACTGACACAGCAAGTCCTAGCCTAGCATCACAAAACATAGCATAATAAGCCATAAGACCTGGAGAAAGAATATTTTCTTTAAATATAAACAGGTAAGTTTGACCTCTTTGAGGTTTTAAAAACCAAAACGTTTGTCTTCTGCTGTTACTGTGTGGTCTGCTGGGCAAAGCATTGCAACAATAACCACTTCTAAATCATTATACCTCCCACCCCAACTGAAAACACATCTCGGCATACAACTCCAACACCAAAACAGCAAGGCAGACAAAATGGAATGTACAATAGCCCCAAAAACAATGTTTGTACAAAATGTCCCTAACCATCACACCAACCTAGCACTGATACAGCAACAAAGCACCCCACAGTCTCCTTAAACACCATTGTGCTGGCAGTGCACAGAAAACCCCACAGACACTTTTTCAATTCTATTGCACATAAAACACTGTTCTAGACAACTCAAACTATCTGAAACGTACGCACCTTTTCATATCACCACACATCAATATCGTAACAAAGCAACCCTGCCTTGCTCCTTCTACTCCTACATGAATTCCTTAGCCCACCTCTTACATATCCGAAAGTTCCAAAAGACAATAAAAAGGTTGTGCTACAGAAGACTCAAAAACATAACACAACCGGGCACAGAAAAGAGTTATACTCATTCTTCTAGTGGGCAAACTCAGTTGCCTGGCATAGCAGCAGAGGTACTGTATGTTGGTTCTGTTACAGTCAGTTCACTTTACTAGAATCTCTGGTGTCCTAATTGGCTGCAGAGACTATATATCTTTCGAATCAAGTGACATGGGACTGTCACGTATATGTGCAACAATAACAACATTCCTGGCAACAGCCTCAGTGCCACCAGCAGAGGCACATGAGGGAACACTATTTTATCCCTAAAAAAATTAAATCTACCCCATTTTAAGGGAGGAGTTTTCAAATAACCGAATTACTTCCAGGGACTTCCAAGATTTCGAAGATAACACGCAGTGAGATTACATTATTTTCCCTGGGTCACATAATTTGGTTAGCAGAAAAGCCAGGATTATAAACTGCATTGCAATTTAGGCACTGGACCACTGACCTTCTGGGCTCACGTAGGTACAAATAATTAAGATTTGGCTTTCAAGAACTACACTCCTTTCTTCTGAAGATAACTTGCAAAGTACACACATCACAGATAAGCAGCATGATAGAAACAGGGTAAACCCAAAGAGCATGAGTGTTGCTTTAGTTTACATATCCTAAATGAAGGTATGCAAGCCCCAGAATGAAAAGTAATGCATGCCTGGAAAATGTCCTGTTTTACACCACTATATTCTCAGCACTCAAAGACACACAATAAAAGTGTGTGATAAGATCAGTGGGATACAGCAATTGGTTGGACCAAATATCTGGATTTATTATATCTATGATGCTCAGGACATCTGAATAACCACAAAGAAGTTAATCTTTATGGGGGGTTACTCAAGAGCCTAAGCGAGATGGCCACCTACTAATGGAGCTCCCGATCTGTAGATGCAAATATGCCTGTTTTAATTCGTTAGGGACCCAATTTAGCGCACATTGATGAAGAGGAATTCACCTTAAGATTCCTGGTACAGATTGAGAAGAGTCTGGCCTGATTACTGCATGATAGACATGGCCCCAGTGAGGTGGACAGTCTACGCAGCCTGCACCTGAGCCAGAGGTGAGGAGAAGGGGGCAGGTAGAGATGTTTTGGTTTGGCGGCTATGGTGGCTCACCTATGCCATACTGGGGCGCAGACAGAAATATATCCCCAGGGCCCGTTTGTGTTGTTCCGACTTCTGCAAGTGGGTGATGCAGGGGCAGACATCAGTGTGATGGTGATACGAGCCTTGTGCCTTGACCCATGGCGGTCTGCTCAGCCAGAGGGCATTGTACACCCATGCAGTGAGGATCAGATCCAGCCAGCCATCCCAACAAAGCGGTCCTCAGTAATGGCAGGCGACTTTTAAGAAGAAATTAATTAGCTGCTGTGATGGAGCCTCATCTATCCAACTTAGTCTTGTGAGCTGAAGCTAACCCTAGAGACGGGATAAAACAGGATCTCAGCCAGGTAAAGAATACTCATGGATGAAATACGCATTCATGAGCTGCAATATGGCTGGGAGTAAGCATGTACTCCGGAGCATAGCCGAGCACTGATCAGACCAGACACCAACCAATACCCCAGTTTTGAGAGATCCTACTAGAAAATTAGGTGAGAAAAACCTAGAGTTTCACAGCGGATGCATCCCAATCCCCATCTTGGCGATAGATGAAACAGTTTGACAGATGGCCTCCACTCATTGAAAAAGTCCCCCGGGACCCTTGATGCTCTTGGAAAAATAACACAGGTGCAAACACTTCCACAAACTGCATTTTGCCTGGCAGTGTGATGCCCTCAGCGGTAGATTCAACGCACTGCTGGCTTTGACTCTATCTTTAACCCTCTGTGGCAAGCCTGATAAGAACGTGTTGATGATGGTACCCATGTACTAGTAAATACTCAGCTCCTTACCACAGTATGTCCACCTTTGTACTCAGACACCGTAAATACGATTAGCAGTGAAGTGGGGAGTGAAATTAACTCTAATCCACGCAGATCAACCAGACAACCGAATGAAATGGATACATCCTTGCAGCTCGAGGCGATGTTGTCAGAAATTGAGACACTCAACCAGTGCACACAAGAAACGAACACTGCAGTACAAAACATTATGAAAGAGATTTCTTAAGAAATGAACAATCACATTAACTTGCAAGCTGAGCGCAACCATGTCTTTATTTATTTATAGCATTTATTATACACCCAAACTCGGCGATATCACGGCGTAGGTTACATGATTACAAAGGCATACGTATCTGGGTACAGAGGAGGTTAAATACAGTTAGGATTAGTTACATCATTTGTTATCATGCAATCAACATAGTTCACAGGAAATAATAGTTACAATACTGTCCTAGGCATTTCTGGATGCTATCCTACTGGTTAAAATTTGTTGAACAACCAAGTTTTGATAAGACTCTTGAAGCAGGAGTGGGAGAGCTTGTTTCTGATTTTCAGGAGGAGGGAGTTCCAGATTGTCAGTGCTGCTACTGGGAAGCTGGCACCCCCCACCCTTGAGTTTTTGAATCTAGAGATGAAGAGGTGAGTGGTGGAGCCTGATCTGAGTGGTCTAATAGAGCTTTTTTGGGTGACACTGTCCTTGAGGTAGATGGGGGCTTCATTAGTAATACATTTGTGCGTGATGATAAGGGTCTTGAATAAAATTCTCGCTTGTATAGGTAGCCAATGCGCTTCTCTCCTGAGATGCGAGATGTGGTCGCTTCTTTTGAAACCAAAGGCTTCCCTTAAGGCTTTGTTTTGCAAAGATTGCAGTTTAGCCAAATTCGTCTTTGTGGTACCTAGTAGGAGGATGTTACAATAATTCAGCTTAGATAGTATGAGGGCTCGTGCTAGTGTGAGGCAATTTTCTGGGGACAGAAATTGGCAGCTGAGAGCATTGAGTTTGGCCATGTAGGCGGTAGAGGAAGAGAATGCACTAATGTGTTTAGTCATGGTGGGATTGGAGTCCAAATACACACCTAATGTTTTGACCTGTTTAAGTATTGGTATAGGTGATCCATCAATGGTTCAATAGTAATGGCGTGGTAGTCAGGGTGCATCATTTTCAGTCGGGTGGGGCTACCTACAATGAGAATCTCAGTGTTTTCATCATTGAGGCACAAGCTGTTTGGGGCCATCCAGTTTTGAATGATGGGGTAAATCGTATTAATGGCTGCAGAATCTTGTTCATAGTCACCCGTAATGAGGTTGAGGATCTGAATATCATCAGCAAAATTGGTATAGATGACTCCCATGGCATCCAGTGCTGCAAAGAGGAGCTTGGTATAGGCATTGTATAGAGTAGGGGAGAGGCATGATCCTTGCGGGACCCCCAGTGGTACTGGGATAGGGTCAGCTGCCTCGTCTCCAATGGATACTCTCAAGGTGCGTTACAATAGAAATGTGACTTAACCCATATGGTGGCTTTTGTGGAGAAGTTGTCATTTTTTGATAGCGCGTTACATAGCTTATCGTGGTCCACCAAATCAAAAGCAGCAGACAAGTCGAGTAAGAGGAGGATGCACAGTTTCCCTGAGTCTCTTATGGTGTCCATTTGGATTTTGGCATCTACTAGGGCCGTTTCTGTGCTGTGCTTGGGCCGGAATCCAGATTGTCTATTTGCTAACAGAAAGTTCCTTTCTAAATACTCTTGGAGTTGGGTGAAGGCAATTTTATCAATTATTTTTGGCAAGAAAGGGACTGTGGTTGTAGTTCGGTAATTAGTGGGTATGGTGGGGTCCAGAGAGGGCTTTTTCAGGAGTGGTGTTATCCAGGCTTGTTTGATACTGGCAAGGATCGAGTTGGATGTGAAGGATACATTTATGAAGTTAGTGATGATGGGGGCTAACTAAGTTGGGGCCACAGAGCTTGACTAGGCGAACAGGGAAGCTGTCTCCTTTGCAATTGGAGGGTTTCAGCGTTGATAGGGTGTTAAGGACCTGGTTTTAGGAGACAGTGGTAAAGTTTAAGTGGGGGACGGTTGTGTCGTCACAGGCGATGGTGGCAAGGGAGTGTGGGCTTTCAGTGGCCAGTCATTTTCTTTTTGCTAGTATTTTCTCGTGTAATGTACTGATTTTTTAGACTAATACATTCTGGATAGTGGTGGACCAATCTTTGCTTGAGTTAATGTGGATGGGTGCTTCCAGCTCTCTAAGAAAAGTGAATAGCTCTTTACTGTTGGAAGAGGCATTGTTTATGTGCATGTTCAGGGTTCATAGCGACTGTTTCGACAGTCACAGTTTTGAATGACAAAAGTTCAGACACAAAAGTGTCAAAAAAAAAGTTTTGCATTTTATTTTTTATTTTTTTACTGGGGGCTCCCCCCCAAATCCCCGTTTTTTTTTTTTTTAAAAAACGCTTGTTTTACCATACAAACTTAAAATAAACCCTTTAATATTAAACAAAATAAATTTGAAACATTTTTTTCTCAAATCTTTTGTTTCTGAACTTTTGTCATTTGAAACTATTGTTTCGAATCTTTGACTGGACAACCATGTTCAGCAGGGAGTTTGCTTTGTGGGTTATAACTGCTGATTTGTAGTCTTTGTTTGCTGGCAGGAGTTCATTAATGGTGTCCGTGGTCGGGTTCTTTTTAAGTAGATGCTCTGGGGCTCTTTTATTTCGCCAAAGGGCAGTGACCTCTTCAATAAACCAAAAATTACTTTGATTGGTGTTACAGGGTATTTTGGACGTGAGCGGGGCTACTTCGTCAATGGTTGATTTCAGGCAGTTGTGGTAGATCAGGGAGATGCTGTCTGGATTTGTGTTAGATATTGTGTGGGTCTCATGGGAATTGGACAAAACAGGGATGACATTTTCTACTGTAAGTTTGAGGGTGCTTCTTACCATAATGGGACCAGGTGAGGGGTGGGGTGCCCCCTAAATATTTGGTGACAGTAAATTGAAGCAAATTAAGTAGTGATCTGACCAGGTAATTTCAGAGATGCATTCTAGAGATAGATTAATATTTAATGTTAAGATCCAGTCCAGGATTCTGCCTTTGGAGTGAGTGGGCGAGTTAACAATTTGTGTGAACTGCATTTCTTGTAGGGCTGTGTGGAAGGCAGTGGCTTTATGGTCCAGATGGTCGTTTAATCCAAGGTTGATGTCACCCAGGATGATATATTTGGTATTGGGTTTGAGGAGGGGGGTGAAGACTAAGGGGATGTCCGATTTAGGGTGGTTGGCATTGTTTAGTGCTCTGCAGATGATAAGGAAGTTGTTGGTAGTTTTGGGGTTGGTTGTGTGTTGGAGTAGGAGGAGTTTGTAACCAGCTATTGGGATTATTGTGCAGGAGCTGAACTGTGGTGAGACTTTGGCAATGATAGCTACTGCTCCTCCTGTGGTATCTAGGTGGTTGGCCCTGAGGATGGTATAGTCAGGAGGGATAGCCAGTGCCAGAAGCTTGATTTAACCAAGTTTCCGTGACTACTAGAAAGTCTAGCTGTCGGTCCAGGAGTAGGTCATGTATGTCAATAGCATGCGCTCCTAGAGACCACGCGTTTAACAGGGCGCCTTTGAGGTTGGTGTTGGGCTCTGGAGGCGGCATGAGACGCTCTGACGAGGTGGTGGAATGGGAGCTGAAGAGGGACTGCACCTTGGGTAGGGTGGTATCCTGGTCATACTGTCGTGTGGGAGCGGCAGAGATTTGCTTCTTGGGCTGGTTAGTGGTCTGGTCACAAGGTGAGGCAGAAGGTTGGGAGGGGGGTGGTATGCCCTTAGTCAGCTGTCGGGGAGATGCAGGTAGGTTTGTGCAGATAATCTTGTTAGCCTGGTGGTCGCTAGGATTGGGCGGGTGGTGGAGGGTATGGAACTAGTGTTCTTGAGCTAAGGCGTTCGCAGTGTGAGGTTCCTAAACATGGGGCGGTAGATCCAAATGCAGTGATGGGTCTGGTGGAAGGAGGAAGTGTTTTTACAAGGGATGATTGGGTGAATAGATCCTAGTTCTCCTGTAGGCCGGGAGATGATTTGCAGGGTATGGCCGGGCCACTTGGCTTGGTGAGAAGTGGCCTGCTTTTGGTAGAAAGGGTGCAGGGCAGGGGAGGGGGTGTTGCCGGAGACAACCAAGTCGAATCAGGCCAGTACCCAGTTGCATGAAGGAGCCTGCTAAGCAGGGCAGTGAGCTGGCCGAGTTGTGGTCGGTGGTAGGGCTATAGGCAGTCGCCTGCATGGTAGACATGTTACTACCAAGACGGTAGGGTTTGAACACAAGGTCTAGATACAGTATAGATTAGGTTACCTGAGTTAATACATACAGTACAGTATGGGCTATCACGGTTAACATCAGGCAAAATATGGTAAGCTCAGGATCGACATGAATAACTTGGAGCAAACAATCTTTGAGATCTAGTGTCAAAACAGTAATGCAAAGCTCTGGGTTAACAGTGTTGATCGGGGAGCAGCAGGGTTAGCCATAGACTACATGCAGAATGTAGCTGGTTGCTAACGGTACCATGGGACATTGGTAGCAGATATGCGGCGCCCCCTGTGAGAGGAGTTCTAGGATTAACACTATTAAGCATAATACATAGAGGTTGACGGTTTGGTAAACAAAACACAGTACAATATGTAGTAAGTATATTAGTACTATAGCGTACCATGCAGCAGGATTAACACACTATATGCCGCCAAATATAGTAGGCATCAGTATAACATTATCTATCAGTGTGCAACAAAATGAGAGTTGTAGCGGCAGGCAGGAGGTAGAGCCTACCAGATTAATTCAACGGAACAGTAAATGGACTGTATGGCAGGGTCAGCCAAGGTCAGAGAGTAGAGGAACCCCCATTAAGGAGAGCTCTGGAATTAGTGCTAGTAAGCATGAAACATCAACATACATGGGCAGGCAGCCAAGCAAAGTACAGAGTGTCATTAATTAGTAAGGAAGTGTTACCTGCAGCAGGACTAACAGTCGATAAGCAACCGAGTACAATAAGCATCAGGTTAATGCTGACAACTATCGCACATCATGATATATGTTGTCTCGGCAAGTAAGAGGCAATACATGCAGGATTAAGATAGTGAAACAATAACTAGGCAGTATGGCAGAGTCAGCAAGAGTCCATAGAAAACGAACACTGAATAATCGTGATCGGTGATGACCATGAGGCTCATTCCAAAAAATTGGATTCAGCAGTGAAGGGAATCCAACGCCTTAACTCATTCGAAGACGAAGAGAACCATTCCAGAAGAAATTATAGATGCCTGGTCGGAGTGCCTGAAAATATAGAAGGCACAAATATGTTAGGCTTTCAATATACGCTGTTGCAAGAGAACTTACAAACTGCCAACCCATGCGAATAAGTAATCAAAAGTGCGCGCATGGCATTGATCCCCAAACAAAGTATATCCACTGTTAAATCCAAAATAAAACGTTTCAAATAAAAAGGTCATCTCCTTTTATGTGTCAAACTGGAAAACAAAATCTTTTTTTTGTGCTTACTTTAATTATCTTGGAAGAAGCCAGATATTTTCTAGGTAACAGCTTGCAGTGCCAAATGTCCCATCAGAGTAATTATTGACTAATCCACAAATAAGAAAATGTGCTGCTGTTAACAGAAAGATGGGCTTGAAAAGTAAGTTAAGGTGCTGGTCCTACACTGTCCCCTGAACACTAGCAGGATAGCCCAGCAAGGGATAGGAAAATGGTTTCTATTGTTTATTGTTGCTCAGCCAGGACTTCTCTTCCCCAGGCCTCAGGCATCCAAAATATAGATGTTTTGCTCAAACACAAGTTGCTGCACATGGAGAACCACAGGCGTTTTTCTCAATTGCTTTTCATTGTGTTTTGTTTTTAATTTATGTAATTTTACTTTATTTTATGCTGATATTCCTTCAGGTTTAACCAATTCAGCCTCATTTGATTCAATATGATTTGAACTAGTTTGAACCAATTTAGACCAGAAAGTAGAAAAGTCCACTCCTGAGTCACCTCTGTAGTGACTCAAACTGATTTGGGCTACTCTTTCGATGATTGGTACCATGATTTGAGTCAAGAACTTGAAGACTTTCCAACATCTAGTTTTTAACTAGGTGCATCGGTTCTTGCGTAATGTGCCATTTCTTTCATAATTCAATAACTGAAAATGCTACACTTTAGAAGAGTCTTAAACAAGACCAATTGTGAAGCCATGGAAAAGGCTATCTCCATAGAGCAATCACCCAATGGCAGTATTATTGATTCCATTGGAAACAAGGAGAGCAAAAACAATTTGGGGATCATTTTATAAAAAGGGAAAATTGCATGTGGTGGGCCACCAACATAAGCACTTATGTGCTTTTGGGTCTCCTGCATGCAATTTTCATCTTCTATAAAATGCAGTGAAAAATGAAAGAAATGTGTGCAAATTATGCCTGAAAGTACAGCATTTAAAATGGAGGAATTTGTCTGCCTTTAGCTGGTGCAAAATGACGGGGGATTTCATATGAATCCATTTGTTTAATGTCTGCACGAACATCTCATGCAGGCGTAAAACCAGGAGGTATTTGAAGGAGGAAGGGGAATGCAATATGAAGTGCTAAATGTGTTTCAAGCTACCCCACTTCTCCTTCCTATCCCTTGAAAATCCTCTGTTGTGTAAAAAGAAGGTGTAGGCACCTTACTGCTTGCTTTCACACCTTGAATTTGCACCCCAACCCTTAGAAAATGATCCAGTTTATGTCGTAAATGCAGGTAGTAACCCATATAAACAGAGCTAGATATAGATTAACATTGAGGGGGGGATAGCTCAGGGGCGACGCTTGTCTTGGAAGCAAGACAACACAGCACAACCCAGGTTCGAATCCCGATCCTGCGCTTAGAAACCAATCCCTGGTATTAAGCATGTTATAAAAGAACACTTATAATGTCTAATTTACTATCCATCCAACACTAAGACAAGTTCAGAAACGAATCCTGCGATTTTTCTTATCATCCTGTCGGGTTAGCAGCTGCAATCAATGCTGTTTTTGTATATGGCTCTTGTGAGTAGTTCTTGTGTTTGTAACTGATAAGCAGATATTTGTTTGTTGGACTATCTTTGCTTTCAATAAACCAAAAATTAAAATAGAAAGGATGCTACTTTTGGCTACTTCTAAAATGCATCTCTTTTCCAAGTATGCTATAGATTTGTGAACATTGATTCATTGACCCCCTGGCCCCTGTATGCTAATTTATCATGTGCAATATCTCCAATGGGCACCTTCCCAAAGATCCTGGGACCCAGTGAGATTTGAAAGACCATAGCCTAGGTGTGAGAAAACCTTAGGAAAGCCCTGGCCCAACGAGCCCAGCAAGAGGGAAGGATCATCTAGCTAGAATGCAGCATCCTAACTAAAGTGCCGACAGTGCAAAGAACCAACCAAGCCAAGAAAGTAGTACAGGTGACACTAGAAACCCCACTGAATATGAGTGACTTTGGTTGGACTGCCAGGAGGCAGATCCCCAGGTAAGTGAGGGATAGAGTGACAGACAACATAGTCCTCAAGCGAGCTGGTGTGGCTTAGTTTTAGTTTCTTTTAAAACTAGTTCATTTTTTAACCCAATCCCCCAAACGTAGGTCTCTCAATGCTGTAAAATAACGATGAAGTCCTGAGTTTTCCCTTGATCCCATTGACATGTCAAATTCTAAAGATTCACACTGGATAGTAAGCTAATATCCATAATGAATTGTAACAAATGGCAGTGAATTCCATGATGGCACCTGTGAGGTTCCAGCCCAGTTCATCCGGACATCCAAGACAGTCCTTGTATCCAGAGGAACTTTGCAACTGGACTGGATGTCCTTACAGATCACCCCTGGAGTTCATACTTCAGTTATGTTGCCCCTTACTTTCTACGGAACTCACAGTCAAAGCACATGACTTTCCCCAGTGTACTAACCACGAAAATTACCCTTTTGGGGTAAGACCTGCCTTGATTCTCATATGACCTTTCCCCCTCCCTGAGAAAGACACCCATCTGGTCTTGAAAGGTTGAGTTAGCTTGATAGAAGTGTTAGCTCTGTGAGATAGTATTTTGTATGTAGCAAGTTTAAAAAATACTAATACCTGCTCTAATGTCATGACACTCTGAAGAGTGCTGAATAGAATGTGATGAATAATTCACAACTACTAGCATTTCTCTGGTCATACCTCCAAACCTTGTTTTTCACTTTTGTGTAGACCTCCATGTTAATATACTTTGGAAAGGTATTATTGTGCCTACTATACCATATGTTAGGTCACGCCACAGTGTAGATAATTAAGAAGACTACCTTATAATGTAGCAATAGATATTTCGAAGCTACATGAAAGGTTTTACCTTTTTGGAGACTGGCTTGTATATCTCTCGCGCCATATACCAATGCTGTGAAGAGGTCCTGCAAAACTTCAATAAAAGGATTAGCTCCTATTTCGTTCTATTTAGAAACATTTGATTGGATTTCAAAGTCCTTAGCCATACCACGTAAACAAATGAGTTGAAAATGCTAGGAAAAATGCAGCAAATTTTTCACATGTGCTTGGAGTATGAGTGGTCGTCCAACGTGTAGGGCAAGGAAAAACTAAGGGGCCATCCCAGAACATCATATTGCCTTTGCGCTGAGGGCAGTGGCATGGGAAGGCATAGGGACTAATTTACAGTGCGTTTTTCAAGGGGATTTTCCCATTGAAAAACACTTTTGTAAATCAGGCCTATCATGTCACTTCACTTATGATCGCAAACATCTTTGCACCAATCTTATTCGTGCAAAAACTGTTATTTGTACATGCAGACTGTTACTGGGTTCCTCTCAGCCAATCGGAATAGTGCAGTCAATAACTATTGGTATTGACTTTATTTTGAACATTATGGCCCTCATTACGAGTTTGGAGGTAAGGTACGTCCCTTACCGGCATGGAGCAAAAACCGTGTCCGTGTTGCCACAAGGCCGCTATTAGAGGGCGATTAGGAGTACACAGGCACAAGCTTTGCGCCATGCCGGTAACGACCTTTCCGCCATGCCGTCAAAGGGCGAAAAATCGCCATGACCGGCATTGTGCGAAGCGCAGATAGCTCCACTGCTATCCAAGCCATCGGCATTAGCCGTCACCGCTATTAGCGGTGACCGCTAATAAGCGGAACCAGAAGTAGCGTTATCGCACAGGAAGGGAAAGAGCACGCCAGCCATCTTTAAAAACACAATCCATTGCCATCCTCTGTAACCAGGAGCCATCTCACCACCACACCTCTACCACTACCTGCAGCATCTTACCATGCCCAAAGCACTCAAAAAAAGTGCAGAGCGCTTGCGCAAGGAGCGCTTCTCTCCAGAGGAGCTGAATATGGTGGCCGAGACGCTGCAAGAACATGCGGATGTCGTATTCTCCACCAACATGTCTCGACCTGCAGTGCAGCGGAAGAAGGAGATATGGGCGGAGGTGGCGCAGAAGGTGAGTGCCGTTGGCACCACCCCCTGCACCCCTAAAGATGTCCGGAAGCGCTGGGACGACCTGCATTTACGCATGCGGAACATCCCCTCAGCCAACCGCAAGCAGGCGATGGCAACAGGTGGAGGTGCGGACTCCCCCATTAAGATGCAACCCTGGGAGGAGATCTGCGCAAGCACCATTGGGATGGAGGCTATTGAGGGAGTGGGGGACATGGAGCGAGGAGCCCGTCATCAGCCAATGCAGGTAGGTGTCCCAAATGAAACACTGCAATGACCAACACGATGATGTCCCCCTGAACTGACAGTGCAATGATGGAAAGCAGGGTCCACCAGACACATATTTGCAAGACTGCCTACAGGCAGTGCACTGCACTATCTTGTCCACATGCATGATGCACCCAATATATGTCCCATCCCAGTCGCATCCCTGCATCACCCTCCCAAAAGCCAAGCAACCCGTATGTCAGAACCCCAATGCCAATCAACTGCCATTCCATATCAATGCAGCTACCCCAATGCATGCCTGATGCATGTAGACCCATCACTAATCCTCTCCCTCTCTTGGTCCCCCACAGGCACGCCATCAGACAGCGATGACCAGGACACCAGGGAGGATGCTGCAACACCACACAAGAAAGCCAGGGGCACGGAGGGAGAAAACTGCCCCTCTACATCAAGGGGAACAGGGCAACCTGGACCACAGCGCAAGGGCAAGACAACCCGAGAACCCACAGCACCAATGTGCACTATAGCCCCCACCACTGCACCCACACCAGCCACCAACACACTGGAGCCAGTGGCAGAAGGCACTATATCGGCTGCCAGTAGTACTCTGGGGGAGACAGCTGCCACAGCAGCCGTGTCCGATGATGAGGCAGATGTTCTGCCACATGGCACAACCACCACTACAGGCCCCCTGCATTCACCAGACCTCTCCCCATCCAGCATACACGACAGCAACAGCCATGAGCTGTCTCCTGGGAACTCATGGCCCGGTAGTTTCAGCCCCACACCAACCGTACATGATGAACCAACCATGTCGGTAGCACCTCATACATCCTCCAGTGTCGTGAACAGCCAAGAGGGGATCAGGGCTATCCAGAAGCGGCAGGAGGAGTTGACAGGGCTGTTGACACAGCACATTACGGAATGTGGCCGGGCAAGGGATGAGATGAGGGAATGTGCTTCATCCCTCAAATCTGCGATTGAGTCCTCCTCAAAAGACATCTGCAGTGAATTGGCAGCAGTGCGGCAGGTCCTCTCCCAAATGATGGCAGCAATGGAGGCCATGAGTCCGGCACAGGTGGCAGAACAACCTGGGACATCCTCCAATGCCGGCTCCACTAAGTCCAGCCCCCTGCGTAGGTCTGGCCGGAACCTGCGAGGGTCGGACAGGGGTCCACCTGCTGCCGGAAGAGGAGAAGGGCTGTAGGTTCAGCCAGGCATTCTGGTCCCATGTGGACTTATGGTGCATGCCAGTGCACACCATGTGTGGAGAAGTTGAGGGGGGAGCGGGAGGGGGGAGAGGGTGTCTGGGGAAGTTGAGGGGGGAGGGGGAGGGGAGAGAGGGTGTGTGGGGAAGTTGAGGGGGAGGGGGATGGTGGAGAGGGTGTGTTAGGTTGAGGGCTTGTGCACTTGTTAGTTACATATTCTGAATACACCTGTTATGAAATCTGAATTCATATGTGAGGACATTGCTTATTGTGTATGTGTGCTTTATTGGCGAACAGTCTACAGTGTCCATGTCCCTGACACACCCAGTGCCCTGAGTTCCAACTCCATGTCACACTCCCCATCCATGTGTGCTAGAAACATTGGTCGATCAGAGTCTGACGCATGGCACATCCCTCCTGTGCATCGCTGCCTCCCTGAAGTGCAGACCCATCTCCACCCTCATCCTCATCATCAGGTGGTTGCAGTTCAGCGTCAGGGGGGAGAGGCACATTCCGTCTGATGCACATATTGTGTAGCATAACACATTCCATGATGTTCTTGGCCGTACAGGAGTGCCCCACCAGACCTGCTGAGGCAGCAAACCGTGCCTTCAAGAGGCCAAAGGTCTGCTCAATCACCACACGGGTATGTGTATGCGCATGATTGTAGTCCTCCTCGTGCCTGTTCTGCAGGTTCCGGACTGGGGTAAGGAGCCACCTCTTCAAGGGATAGCCTGCATCACCTGCATGTGGGCAACAATGATTATGTATGAGTCCTCACATCACATGGGACCTGTATCAATGACATCATAGCATGCATTCATTTCCTGTATGCACCCACAGATCCATGCTTGAATAGAGACACATGATGTGACTGCTATGTGTGTATTCCTCTTATAGGCAGGTGTGCGTTCCATCGTATAGTGGGTGCAGGGGGAGCCAATTCCTTGTGAGTGCTCATGCACTGTCGTAGTCCACGATGGTTGTTCCCATGATCTGGGTGATGTGCAGTGATATGTGTGCTACCATCCTGTCAACGTAGATGGCAGCGTCATGATGATCTCACTCTGCACGACAAATGGTGACATGCTGTTTTGGTGGACCTCTGTGTTGGTGTAGGGGTGTGTTCATGTATTTTGCCCTCATGTGGCTCCTTTCTACGCAGTAATGGAGACCTGTCCTTTTTGATGATGGTATTTGGCGCTGTGCATTGGCAATCCTCATTGCTTGTTGCTGCATTGTGCTGTGGGGTCTACGGTCTGATTATGTGCAGTGTACATGTTGAGGGCTACGTAATGGTTGTTGCACTGCATCATTTTCGTGGTAGTGCAGCTTACGTCTTGTATTTTGTGGTCAGGTGTCGGGTCAAGTCTGGCCTGCTTTGCGGTATGAGCATGGTACATCCTCTCAGGTACTCTCAGCCAGGTGAAGTATGCATCTCTCCCCCCCATCTCAGGCAGGTGAAGTATGCACCCCCCCCCATCTCAGCCAGGTGAAGTATGCATCTCTCCCCCCCCATCTCAGCCAGGTGAAGTATGCATCTCTCCCCCAATCACCTACCCACTTCGGATTTCCATGAGCCTGACATGCAACTCACCAAGAAGCCAGGATCTCTGCCCTGCATGTCGCTCCATGCAGCGTGGTATCGTGGAGTTCCGCAAGACCATTGAATCATGGGTTGATCCGAGAAATCGGGCACAACAATGTGTGATGATCTTGTTTGAGTCACATACCATTTGCACGTTGATGGAGTGGTATAACTTACGGTTGCGGTACACTACCTCCATGGCATGTGGGACCACCAATTCGACATGGGTGCAGTCGATGGCGCCAATGCAACCAGGGATGCCGGACAGTGAATGGAAACCAACTTTGGTGTTGGCGATCTCCTGGGCTGTCCGTGGTAGGAAAATGTGGTCGCCTGTGTGCTTCAGGAGGGCATCAAGCACTTGGTTCAGCGTACGTGAGAATAATGGATGTGATATGCCATGCTTGTGCCCCACTGTGTGCTGGTAGGTGCCTGTGGCCAGGAAGTGGAGCACAGACACTGCCTTCAGTAGAGGTGGGATGGCAGTGCGTATTTCAATCAGGCTGACAATGTCGTTATGTATCATGTCCACAATTGTGGTGATGGTGTCCCGGTCCAGACGGTACAGGGTGTGGATCTGCTCAGGGGTTAGGTTGAATGGACTGGCTCGGATGCGAGGGATTGGGGGATGCCTGCGTGGTACCACTGGCTGCACTGGTGGGGCATGCTGGGCCTGTCTCACCCTCCGTCTCCTCCTGCGTCTCTTCTGTGCTGCCTGTTGTTGTTGTGGTTGTTGCAGCAGTTCCACTGCAATTTTGATGTTTGAAGGTCATCCTTGCAGAGTTACATTTCTCGCCATGGCCGTGGCATGTTTCAATGAAGGACTCCCGAAGCGCACGTGGTGCAGGAACACTGTAAACCGAGCGACCCAACACATGCTGTTGCCGATCCGGAAACAAGGAAAGATCACACAAGAAAGCACGTGGTCTCATGAAGCATCGGGAACAGGAGAGGCATCGGGCAAGTGCTGGGGGATGTAAAAGGCACTCACTACCATCCATTCAGCGTATTATGTGAAAGGAGCTAACTAGCATCCATTCAAGGTATTGTGTCTGGTTAAATGAAAGACTGTCTCCATAGAGCACTCTCCTGCCAACTAACAAAGAGGAAAAGTCAGTTCTGAGGGTGGGCCTCCCAACAGCTCATTTGCACTGCCCATGACACGCTCCGTGAGAACACAGAAATCCTCAAAATGTCGGATGATGACGCATTAACCTTTCCGATAACACCAGTTCAAGCACTACCCACCAGGATGCAAGACAGCCTCATAACACAGCTGCCCACAAACTTTGATCTCACTAATTCAAGCACACTGGGTCCACGCTGGAAGAGGTGGATAAGAGATTTTCAAGTTTGCATAAAGGCAATAGGCCCCCTGGACGACGAAAAGAAACACAGCCTTTTAACCATCTCAATTGGCTCAAATGTCAGAGACATCGTGGATGAACTTCCCACAAGCGCCACCGACACCTACGCAAGCCTAAAATCGACACTCACAGACTATTTCACTCCACACATGAATGTGGACTATGAGAGACACATATTTCACACGACCAAGCAGCTAAAGGGTGAAACTATGGATACATTTGTGATGCGCTTGAGACTCAAGATGAAGCACAGCGACTTCAATAATTATTCAAATGAGGAAGCTCTACAGTTGCAAATCATGGTTGGATGTGAATGCGCAGATTTTAGGAAACGTTTACTGCAGAAACATCGAACCTTATAAGAAATCCTGCGCCTACCTCACTCGGATGCGGCATTGGCATCCCAGGTTGATAAAGATCACCCATGGAAAAAACGACGTCATCAGCAAGCTGGAGGGCGTTGCCAAAGAAAATGGGGAGCCATTCTGTACGAAGGACAGTGCCCAGCAATAGGCCAACAGTGCTCGGCATGTGGGGGGGGAGAACCATTTCAAAGCAGTACGCTGCATGTACCGCAGTCAAATGCGAGGGGAAGGAATAAGCGGGAAGCCATCGCAAGAAATGTCAAGACTGACACAGAGTCCGCCTAGGGCGTCCAGCCAGGCGTATGAACCTCCTGAATGGAGGAGACACAGGGAAAAGAGGTCAGAGAGAAAATGAGACCGGACTTCAGGAGACCGGAGAGACAGCAAGCCACTGGCACTGAGATCAAGAAGGAGGCCCAGAAGATACGTAAGATATCTAGTCGAACACTCGCAATCTGACAGTCGTACCAGTGCGTCCTTGGAGGAAGCCACGAGAAGGAGCAAGAAGTCTCGGGAAGAACCGCAAAGAAAAGGTCACCTTTACTCTCTGGGAAATCCGAAGGCAAAGGAGCACAGCCCGACATTGATCATCCAAATAACTAAGACCGCTGCTGAATTCTTAGTGGACACAGGGGCAACTGTAAATGTCATAAGTGAAGAGATATATAACTGCATACCACATGTCCCACGTCTAAGGCCTGCAAAAGCATTGATCTACCCCTATGGATCAAAGACACCCCTGACCTGCAAGGGCTACTTTACAGTCTTGTGTAGCTATACAGGTGAATCAAAGGAAATCCCAATGCACATACTAGAAGCAGCCACAGAAAGCGGGTGCATCAAGAGTTACAAGGCAACAATTGACATGGGTCTTATCCACATCCTCTACAGACTCATGGTACACAAGTACTTGGATCAGACCGCAAAGATTGAGCATGTATTCCTTGCACTGTTCAAAGGGTTGGGAAAGTTAAAAGGGCGCCAGATTGAACTGCACATTGATACAACAGTTCTGCCAATTGCACAACACTACCGGGGAATCCCCATAAATATACAAAAGCAAGTGGAAGAGGAACTCGGGAAACTGCTTGAAGCGACATCCTCGAACCGGCCGCAGGGCCCGCTGCGTGGGTATCCTCCCATAGTCCCCATACCCAAGAAAGACTCCTCAGACATCCGCATATGTGTGGACATGCAGCGGTCGAATTAGGCCATACTCAAGGAACACCACCAAGCACCACGCATAACAGATATGGTACATCTCCTAAATGGAGCAACAATATTCTCCAAGCTGGACCTCAACAAGGGTTATCATCAATTGGAACTGCATAAAGCATTGAGATACATCCCAACGTTCGCCACCCATCTGGGGCTATATAGATATAAGCACCTCAGCTTCGGGGTCTCGTCTGCGGCGGAAATATTTCAAGCAGATATCCATAATGTTATTAAACATATACCAAATTGTCTGAGCTATAGTGACGACATCCTTGTGTTCGGACAAGACCAGGAGCAACATGATAACACGCTCATGAGAGTATGCATGGCCCCCGAAGACCCTCTCGACCCTCAACAAATAGCTCAAGAGACAGACAATGACCAAGGACTACAAATCATCCCAAGGTGCCTGGAGCCCCGGACAATGGAGACAGGCCTGTCAGTTGGGCGACAACACAAGTGAGTAATCAAAACAAGACATAAATTGTCTCCTGGCTGTCAAGGACGAACTAGCCAAATCAGAGGAAGCGTTGTTGCTCAAAGGCACCAGACTGGTAATTCCCAGGACTCTGCACCGGACGGTATTGGAACTTGCCCACAAGGGATACCGAGGCATAGTATCCACTAAAAGGATGCTCCGACAGAAACTCTGGTTCTCACATCTTGACAAGCAGGTTGAAGATCTGCTGAAACATTATCCTACATGTGCGGTCGTCAACCCACACACAAGACCCTAAACTCTGCGCATGACGGCCCTTCCGGAAGTAGCATTTGACGAAATTGCGGTAGACTTTTTCATACCCTTAGATGGGGTGACCACATCCTAGTAGTTGTCGATGAATATTCTCGATTTCCATACATCCAGCTGTTACCTTCCACCTTGGCATTCCACAAAATTCCAGCTCTCAACAGAATGTTTGCTTTTTACGGCATTCCACGAGTAATGAAGTCGGACAATGGGCCCCCATTTACAGAGCAAGACTTCAAAACATTTTCCCAATACATGGGCTTCCATCACAGGAGAATAAAACCACTGTGGCCACAAGCGAATGGCACAGTCAAGTGTTTCGTGAGTAACATAAACAGAAGCATGCAAATTGCTCGACTCACAGGGGAGCCTGTGGAGAAAATGCTATGCCAACTACTAAGAGACTATAGGAACACTCCTCACAGCACCCCAGGCAATACACCCTCCGAGGTCATGTTTGGGGGCAGCATAAGGACAGGGATACCTCGCATTATCAGCGGGGAAGACAGATACAGAGGAGACCGTGAAAGGCGAGAACAAGACTCGAGAAGCAAAGAAGAGATGAAGAGATGGGCAGGGCGGAGAGCCAAGGACAATGATCTGGAACCAGGAGATGTGGTCATTGCTCAACAAGTGCAAAGTCGGAAAAGCATTGCCGCTTCCGGGGAAGAGCCGTTAACGGTGGTCTGAGTCAAAGGGTCCCTCATCACAGCCGAAAGTGATAGGAAAACAATCACCAGAAACTCATCACATTTTAGGCGGATGCTGGGGGTTATCCAGATCCAGGATCATGCCCCCGACGACCCTGATCCTGTGTGGGATTCACCCTATGAAGGGGATGGAGAGGACTCCAGCGAGGAGACAGTTCCATGTCACCAGGAGGTCAGTGGAGAACACCGCGCCCGAGGCCCCAGAGAACACGGAAAAAAATACAGAGATTAATTAATTGAGGAAATGAACTAGAGTGGACCTGCTTGAGGCCGTGTGGGTTTAGACCTCAGTCCCTGCAGGACTGCACAACCTTCACGTCACACTTTTAAACAGTTGCTTATTCGATTCCACTCTGTAACACAGACTATTTTCTGACTGTCTAGGTGTGATTGCCGAACTATCCCTGGATCTGACTTCTGCATCAGCCATGCCATACTGTTGTCATGCTTTGCATCCCATGGGTCTGCCTTGTGACATACTGTACCTTCGGAATGAGGGGATTCCTGCTGTCATTCACTAGCTCAAGGAGTTGTTTTTGATCTTAAAGAGTTGGCCAAAAGTCTTCTAAATCACACCATTGCCCCCGGCTTGAGGGTAGGTGAAATCCTGGGCATTGTGTTTACACGATTCACCTCTTTTGAGGCACTGTTTCCTGGGAATGGGGTGGCATTTCTGATATGATTATTTTACTGCTGTTAAAGTGCCAGCGTGGGAAACTAAATTTGGCCCTTTTTAGGAGTTTGGCAGTGCAATAAACAAATTTGTGCTAATTCCTTTACCGCCACTTTTTGGGTGGTAACGGAATTACCAACATTTTTGCTGCACCACCAAATTCTGTGTTTGAAGGAAAAGTGGAGGATTCTTGTCCAACAAAAAGCTGGAGGTAAATCCTCCACTTTTCTTGAAAAAATTGTCAGATTTACTGTGGCGAAATTACCACTCACTGTAAATCTGCCAAAATGCCCATGTAGTGCAGGATTCCAGAAAATGGGAATGTTACCACCCAACTGCCACTTGTCATCCAGTGGTAAACCCACGAGACCGAGTGGCGGTCTTGGTAAACGATTCTGATGGTCATTGAGCAGATTTAATGCCAAATTACCACCAAACTCATAATGAGGCAGTTTGATTCGTACTGTTTGGGTGAAATGATGGTGAGTGTCTGGTGTATATGTATTGATCTATTCAGTGAATTTGCCATGGGGACCCATTTCGGCCTGTGAGAAGAAATTAGTCACAGTTGTTTGACTGGCATGGTTAATAAGAACGTTTTCTTTCAGGAATGAATTTCTGACTACATTTGCCATGTTGTGCATCTTGGGGGAGTTGCCCTTCTTTTTAACAAGGATCTACTAGGAAATACACTTGCACATGTGTCAGCGTTCAAACTCTTCTTCCGTACGCTCTATATTTGTAGGTTCCCACACTTCTTCCTTACTCTCTCCATTCGCAGGTTCCCACACTTCTTCCTTACCCTCTCCATTCGCAGGTTCCCACACTTCTTCCTTACTCTCTATATTCGCAGGTTCCCACACTTCCTCCTTACTCTCTCCATTCTCAGGTTCCCACACTTCTTCCTTACCCTCTCCATTCGCAGGTTCCCACACTTCTTCCTTACTCTCTATATTCGCAGGTTCCCACACTTCCTCCTTATTCTCTCCATTCTCAGGTTCCCACACTTCTTCCTTACCCTCTCCATTCGCAGGTTCCCACACTTCTTCCTTACTCTCTATATTCGCAGGTTCCCACACTTCCTCCTTACTCTCTCCATTCTCAGGTTCCCACACTTCTTCCTTACCCTCTCCATTCGCAGGTTCCCACACTTCTTCCTTACTCTCTATATTCACAGGTTCCCACACTTCCTCCTTACTCTCTCCATTCTCAGGTTCCCACACTTCTTCCTTACCCTCTCCATTCGCAGGTTCCCACACTTCTTCCTTACTCTCTATATTCGCAGGTTCCCACACTTCCTCCTTACTCTCTCCATTCGCAGGTTCCCACACTTCTTCCTTACTCTCTATATTCGCAGGTTCCCACACTTCTTCCTTACTCTCTCCATTCGCAGGTTCCCACACTTCTTCCTTACTCTCCCCATTTGCAGGTTCCCACACTTCTTCCTTACTCTCTACATTCGCAGGTTCCCACACTTCTTGCTTACTCTCCCCATTTGCAGGTTCCCACATTTCTTCCTTACTCTCTCCATTCGCAGGTGGTCCCTCTCTGGTGATAAGTGGAGCTAACGAGGGACTAATGAAGTCATTTTCTAGACAGTTAACACATCACTTGGAAACTCATAGAACACTGATTGCATATTGTTTCATTGTGGGTGCCCCATCAGGAGCGTCCTTCTCTGTTGTCACAAGTTCACTTGGAGGTTTTACTGTAAGCCTCACTGCGGGTCAGAATGTGTGGTGGTATTCACATCCAGGCATCCACTTACTGTATGTCAGTGATCCAGTCCTCAGAGCTAGAGGCCATGGGTAAATGCAGGCGTACAATTTGATGGCTGTGGGTTCACCTACTGCTTCTTCTCCCCCAATTAGGGACTGTGGTTTGAAAGTTGCCGTGGGCCTTTTTGGGATCAGGGGGTCTGTCGAGTCGGCAGCCCATCATCATGAGAGCCCTCTGATCACCTCTCTTGTACCCTTCTTCTCTTGTACATTGAATTCTCAGCTCACTACGATTGAATCCTAAAATGGTCTTCTGCTGATGGGGTGCTCATCCTTTTGCCACTTGGGCTTCCCCGCCCTTGCCATCCTTTCTTCCTCAGACTTCATTATCCCTGTTCACTCCATCCCTTATCTTCTCTCCTTTTTTCCCACCATCCCCATGAATGCTTTAGTGTCATGAACTCAACACCTCTTCCGCTCGGATCACAGCGATGCCCCGCATCACCATCTGGAGCTCTGGTGCACGCCAATTGCTGCGACCGCTCTCCCTCTGTTTGCCAGGAGCACCGTGCTTGTGTCTGCTCCTGTGTCATGGCTGGGATTTGCCATGGCACTTGGCGGACACCTCACTGTGCCAGTGGATGCGCCGGCAGAGTGGCAAAGCGGTGACTTCACACTGGCAAGTCACCTCATGACACAACCAGTAAGCAACCTGGTGTTCAGCAGTATTAAACAATCCGACGACGGCTCACAGCTGATCTGTGAGTGGCTTTTCATTCCTTGTGCTTTTGACTTCCAGGATTGGATCTTTTGGCTTTTTAGACATTTGGCTCTCCCTTTTGGATTGGTTTTGGATTATGTTTTAGACTTTGGTGAACCGGCTCTTCTTCTGGATTTGGGAAGTTTTTGGACTTTGCTTGTTTGTTTTCCTGGAACTATTTGGCTCTCCCCTTTTGGGATTTTTGGGAACTCTGGACTACCTAACTGTTTCTATTCGTCAGAACTTGGTGGAACCCTGTGGCAATTTCTGGATTCCTCCCCCTTCTCCTTTAGTTGTGCCCTTGTGCCATTCGGGACAGGTTGCCTTGTTTTCGTCCTTGTGTCGTTGGCTGTGGATCTTCAGCTACCCACCACTTGCCTTCTCCTGAACTTGGCAGGTTTCATATGGAGGGGATACAGTAAGAGGTACCAGACATATTGTGTTGATCTTATATCCTGTTGCTTCCCTTTCAGCTGCCAAATGCCTGGCGTTGCCGTTTCCTGTTTCACCTTTCCCAATTTGGTCCCAATTGCTGGTGAAGTAGTGTGTTCCTTCCTCGCTGACTGGTACTTGCGGAGAAAGGTATAAGTTCACCTGGGTCCTTAAATCACGCCATTTAGATTTAATTTCGCTTACATTTAAAAGGCATGTTGGCCTGTCACTTGGCTGGTTCCAAAAGTATTTTGGCAGTCATTCATTTTGAATGGTCCATCTATTTGGAATGGTCAAGTAACAACATTGTGCACTTCCATGGTGAGTGTGTGTACCCAGGTAGTGATGTAAGCAGATCACCACTAACCTTTTCTTGGTCCCTTGATTTGGCAGACATGACCGTATCCTCAAGGTCTTGGACTGCTAATTGTTCAGAGACTTTTCCGAAACCTGGGCAGCATAGCTGGCATGTTCAATGCTGCTCCAAATCAAGTTGTTTAAGTTACTGGGATCAGGATGAGCACAGGGGGGGGGAGGGTAAAAGGAAGTTCAAAGTGACCTTGTTGGCATCAGAAATAGCATATTGGCAAATTGGGTAAGGTAGGGAGAAATATGGGACTTGGCAGATGCCGAAAATCGGTATTCTGCCATTGAATGCCAGTTTTAAGGATTTGGAACCGATGTGCGGGTAGTACTTACCTAGGACACAGAACAGCCTGCACCTTCCCTCCTTATTTTACTGGGTTGATTAGTCAGTCATTGTCATTCACTATGCGCTGAGCTCCCATGTCTTTGTCTAGGGCCTACATTTTCCCTGTAGCCCGGCGCCTGTCCCTTATCCTTGGTGCAGAACCTTCTGCGTTTGTGGCGGAGCAGGTCATCTGGCAAGGAGAGCCAGACCTTTGCCTCTTGGGCTTGTGAGTCTCAAGGGTACCCTAGGGAGTGCACCACCTGTAACCACATCAAGCAAATCACGGTATTTAGCATGGGTTTAGTGTTAGTAAAGATGGACAGGCCGGGAGACAAGCCACACCACTCCTCCTTAAACACCTGGGTAGGCGTGTAGGAGTGTCAACACGGAGGCTGTTTAGGCCAGGCTGATGCTGTTCGCAAACAGGTTCATTACATGCTCACACCAGCAAGTTCTTCACCCAACCACATAATACTGTGATAATAGAAAATAAGCCTGGCTAAAAAAGCACAGACACCCTTAAAGCAGTGGCTTTCAAAGGCACACTGTCCCCGAAGTACTTAGGTATCCACTTGTTCTTTTTATGTTGTATGTTCCAGATAACATTTGGGCTAGGGGGAGGTGAAGGTCCTTTTTTGGTTTTGGCTCCTGAGTGGCAGGTTAGCCGCAGCAAAAATGAAGACAAATGCCACAGGGATTGCTGGGAATCTGGCGGTGTGCAGCACGCTCATTCTTGAATATGCCTTACTCTTCTAACAGCAAGTAGTAGAATCTGGCCTTACTGTGCTAACTTAACATAAGGGAATCTGGTTTTACTTTTGTGAAAGGGAAAGAGGGAATGAGACCTTACTCTGGTAACTGGGAATACTGTAATCTGGCACTGCTATACTGAGCATGATCAAACCCGTTTTTTTACTGCTTAACTGCGATTATGGTACCTGGAACCATTGTACTGTGCATACTAGAATGTGGATTTACTGTGCTATCGGACCATGATTGAATCTTGTCCTACTGAGTTAACCGGGCATACTGGAATCCGAAACTGTTATGCTAATTCGACTTTTGGAATATGGGACTTCGGTGTAAATCAGCCATAATGCAATCTGGATCTGCTGTGTTAACTTCCAAAATGGATCCTGGGACTGCTGTGTTAACTCAGGATAACGGATTCTGGCTATTAAGAGCACATTGGATATAATGAACCTTGAATTGCTAACTGCCTTTACCTCCAGTAATGGTGTCTGTACCTGGACACAGGATGGCAATGGTTTGATTGTCTGGGCATTTGGTGACAACATTTGGAAATGGTCTGTTTACCTGGGCTATTGATGGCAATAACGACTTAACGACTATATGATAGCAATAGTTGCCACTTGATGCGCGCTTCAGAGCATATCATAGCAATATCTGTCAAATGATTGAACGCCCTTGAAATATGGTGGGAATAACTTGCAAATGGTATAATGGCAAAGCCTGACAAATAAGTTAATATACAATCCCTGTACAAAAGTCAAAGTTATTGTCCTTTTCAATGCTTGGTTCTCTTCTTCAAGGTAGGCAAGAAACATTAACTTGAACGTGCATTTTTAGCAGCATGGGCAATAGGTTAGTACATCATTTAATGTACTGGACTGGCGCAGATCCAGACCAAAAAGCGCAGCTGCGTTGTGAATATAGTGCATTCATACACCTGGCCATACATTCACCTCGTGCATGGAATGGACCAGGATAAAGGGTTTTTGTAATGCCATCCACTTCGTTATATATATATATATATAACTTAAATTTCCTTGTAGTGGTTTTATTATTCAGTCAGTCTGCCAACATACATAGCCCTTAAAGGGCCAGCGCCACATTGAGGGAGAGCTGCGGATGTGTGGATTGTGAGATGGCAACGAGTCAAAATGGCAGTTTTAGCGCCGCTGCGACAGCCGGAATCCTGGCTTTGGCTGACGTCATTCCTATGTCTTTGAACGTGAAGGTAATCACGTGTCTTTCACCGGGCGCTGTGTGTAGCTGCCCGCATCTTTCCGTATGAAGGACAGCCTCGTGCATCATTCCTTCCCATGTTTAGGCAACGCTGGTGGAGGCTGCCGTGCACTTCTCTGAGATGTCACTTTGCACTCGGAGCAGATATGCGTTGCTGCGTCTCTTCATGCTCTACACACTGTCCCTATCAGCCGTCAACACTTTGAAATCACTGCCAGTCCTTCCAAGGGAGATGAGATACCACACATTCTACGTCTGTTGCCGACTGTCCCGCAGAGGCGATGAGTTGCTGCTGAGACTCCCTTGTAAGCCTGGCAAGGGCTTCTGGAATGATCATGGGCCGAAGCAAAATCCCAGATGCCGAAATCGGTATTCTGCCATTGAGTGCCAGTATTAAGGATTTGGAACAGATGTGCGGTTAGTATTTTCCTGGGACACAGAAAAGCCTGATCACTCCCTACTTACTTTACTGGGTTGAATAGTCAGTCATCGTCATTCACTATGCGCTCAACATTGTGCTAAAGGGGTCTGCCCCCGAACAAGAGAGATCCAGGGTCTAAATCAGGGATGAAGGTTGATTTATCCGCTCGGCCTCAGAGGTAATTCAGACATTGGGGCTGATTACAAGTTGGCTGGTGTACAGTAAAAGTGGCGGTAGCGGAAGTACCGGCACTATTACGGTACAGCCGAATATAAATCGGTGGTAATACAGCTGACGTAATTAGCACCGGTGCAATTACTGCTGCAGAATTACAGCCAACACATGGTGAATGCACCCCCAGCGCCAGTACCACCGGCGGAATTACCGCCAAAACACAAAACGGTATTTCCACTGTCTCACAAGTAGAAATACTGCTAACATAGCACTGAAAATGGGCAGTAATTCTGCTGAAAACACAGTGCAGATGCAGACGGGTAATAGAAATGATTCCACTGATGCTCCCAATCCACTCAAGAAGGCTACACAAGGCAAATGCCTTCCCCAAGCACAGTTTCCACCACCATGCTGCCCCAAGCCGTTGCGAACTAGGACATGCAGCTGCTCAGGCTGCGCATTGACCTACTGAGGCAGGAAGAACCGCACAGGGTGCAAAGAGGAGGAGGAGGAGAAGGACGAGGAGGAGACATCATGCAAGGTGCATAAAAGCGACCTTCCTTTTCCTGCAAGGTGTCAAGAAAGTGTGAGTTATTTGACAGCCGGTGGTCATTTTCTTAATATTGAACTCGAACACTGTGTGATCTTGGGCAGTTTTGTGTGTGAAAGATCATGAATCTATATTAAAAAAAAAGTTGCAACTTGCAATGGGAGTTTTTGGGAAATCCTTCTTTTCCCCGGCTCCTTGGCTGTCCCCAGTTACCTGGCAACAGTTCTCAGAACCTGTTTGGAGAAAGGACACCCCCTCCATTTCAATCATGTTTGGCTTACAAGTTTGCTGTTGAGGGTTAGGTTGAGAGTTGGACTGAGCACTCAGCATGTGCCCCAGATCATTGATGATGATCCTGGTTACAAGAGCCTTACCCAGAGTCTTTAGCTCACTATCTTTCACAGAGGAGAAATATCCTAAACATATCAGTCTTTGTCCTGCCCTGGGGCAGTCCAGCACCGAAATGTTGTTGGTACTCTTGTTCAGAGGAGAATTGCCTAGCATTTCGGTGCTGGACTGCCCCAGGGCAGGACAAATACTGATATGTTTAGGATATTTCTCCTCTGTGAAACATAGTGAGCTAAAGACTCTGGGTAAGGCTCTTGTAACCAGGACTCATGTCTGGCAGAGAGTCTCCCAGGACCCCCATTGTTTTTTGCATATTTCAAGTAACTTTGGGTCTCAGCCTAAGTTACTAGGGGAATCTAGACTTGGACCCCTTGCTCAATATTCTTAGAGAGGCACAGCTACACCCTACTGATGAGGTTCAACCAGACCGAAACACGTGTCTGGAGTTTCTGTTGGTACTCTTGTTCAGAGGACAATAGCCTAGCAAGAGCCCTCAGCATGCGCCCCAGATCATTGATGATGATCCTGGTTGCAAGAGCCTTACCCAGAGTCTTTAGCTCACTATCTTTCACAGAGGAGAAATATCCTAAACATATCAGTCTTTCTCCTGCCCTGGGGCAGTCCAGCACCGAAATGTTGTTGGTACTCTTGTTCAGAGGAGAATTGCCTAGCATTTCGGTGCTGGACTGCCTCAGGGCAGGACAAAGACTGGTATGTTTAGGATATTTCTCCTCTGTGAAAGATAGTGAGCTAAAAACTCTGGGTAAGGTTCTTGTAACCAGGACACATGTCTGCCAGAGAGTCTCCCAAGACCCCCCTTGTTATCTGCCTTATAAGTGGACCATTTATAATGATCGTGGTCCACTTGTCCTGCAAAGAAACTGGTGTACTGAGGTGAGAATGTACATTTAGCAAATGCTATACAATTCACATCATTCCTGATCTGGAATGATGCCGTCATCTGCTCATAAAGTTCCAGGTGCTCCAATACCGAATACTTGGCATTCTTGTGGTATGGAGACAGGAAGCTTCTTTATGGCTTTGATTTATCTCACTGGGTCTTTCACAAAACCCTTGCTCCCTTACCTGTCTTCTAGGCACTCCCTATCTCTGTGAGACTGAGAATATCTCCCAGAACAACAGGGTCTGGACTCCTTTTGCCTGGACCAAATTGAACTCCCAGGGTCACTCTCCCTGGAGTTCCTTTCAGGTCCAAGATAGAACCTAGTTTCCTCATCCCTCCTACTTGTGAGTCTGGGGAATTCACCCCCTCCCCTGAATATACAGAGGTTTTTAGAATACCCCTCCTAGCCTGAGGGTGTGGGTTTTCTCCTTCAGCGAAGCGGGCCAGGTGGTTTCTTTGTAGTTGCATCTTCAGCCAATCTTACTCCCTGACTTTCTCCTCATAAGAGTTTTCATGGTCTGAGGTACTTACCATCTTATTCCTTGCTTCCCAGAACACACTGGTCCGGCCACGTTCCCTTCTTTGTGGTAGAGATGAATACTCATCAATATCAGACAGGGACTGTCCTTCTTGATCAGTTGGGCTAGCCCTGGGCAAGTCTAACTTCCTCATGCCACCCTGGTCTTGATAGGTGGCATGCATGAGGTTGGTTCCCATTTGTGCATGAGAGGCTGTAAATGGCTGGCATGAGGGCCCTGTTGGCAAGTGTGCTTCACCTTGATCGGTGGGCCTTGTGCCACATACTGATTGGTCTGGGTGCCTCAGGTCCTGTTTATAATTTTCGATTTCCTTGGTGAGGCTCTCACACCTGTGTCTCTCTTTATTTATTTGCTGTTGGTATTCAGAGAGCTAGCTTTTTAATTCTGACACTAAGGCCTGATTAATCTCATGCACTCTGCTCTGAGCTACCAACCGATCCTTTGTTTGCTGCACCTCCTGCTGAAGTGATTCAATCACCCTCTGTGAGCCTTGTAAGTTGTGTGCATATTTAAGGCGCTTTTCCTTCGGGAGACTCATCTTTCTCTTGTTCATCCCTACATTTTGCTGCCTCTAATAGTTCAGCTTCTTTTTGCCTCACTCGCTCTACTAACTCAATCCTCTCTTCTCTAATTCTTTGTCATTTCCTGAGAACCTGACTGTCCCTTTTCTACCTCCATTTCCAACTGATTTACTCTCTGTAATAGCTGTTATCCTGATTCAAGAGGTATTTTTCCTGAGCCAGCTGTGTCTTATGTTGTTTCAGAATATTTACCTGCTGATTTGTCTAATTAAAGTAATTTTGGGAATCAACGCCTTTGATAATTAGCTGACTGTTTTAATTTTTCAACTGCGTTATTTGCCATTAAAAGGCCATAATGTCATCCAAAATGACTCTATTATGAGCAACATGGTCCTTTAGCTTGTGTTGCACTGTGCTCAGATTTTCTACACAATAATTATGTGCATTTTTCAGTGCACAGAACTGTGTTTCACGATCTGCACTCTCTTTTTGCAGTGTTTTCAGCTCATGTTTGAACACAATCCTGGGCCTGTGACTGGACTCCACCCTGATTCGTTGTACAAGCCTCCCTATTTTCCCAACGCTCTTCTACTAAAAACAAATCAAAATATAACTGAGCAGCTAGCTAAGCCATTTGTATCTGTTCATCACAAGCAGCTGTCATATAAAATGTTTCACATGCTTTTTGCAATAGTCCGGCTTCAAGCCAAATATTGCTTACTGAGGTAACCTGCCACATAATTCTGGTTTGCCAGTTTCCGGCATTGTCCTCAACCCATTCCTCTTTAAGAAATAATTTAGTTAGGAGATGCTTCCTGGTTTCACCAATCTGTACAGTAGTCATTTTCACAATTGACTTTTTGCACTTTTATAAAACTTTCTTTATGCAAGGGCAAAATCATAGTGTTCCTGCTTGATTTTCTCACACAAATACATTCTTACACAATCATCATTTTTCCTGAGCACCTCCCTGGAACTCATGGGTAAAGTCCTAGCGGCACTTTAACAAAACAAAGATGACTTTCCCTCCACCTTAATGCAATTGCATGAAAATGAATAGACTGTCATAATGTACTTGTCATGGTTCAGGAATAGAAAGCTTAATCCTGGCCTGAGCCCCCAATTTGTAACTGTTTATTGAGAAGCCAACGTCAACAAAGGGAGTTCCTTTCCTCCCCACTCAAGTGTTTACCCAACAAACTGTTTAACAGATTCGTTTCTTTAGCCCTATCACAGACATATATCAGGCTCCTTGGATCCCTCTCCCTTGAGCTAACAATGAGCCAAGGACCAGGTCGGGAAATATATTGGTATTGATTTAAATTAAAAGTAATAGAAATTAGCACGAAAATGTCAAACACCACTTTATCAGTGGCACCGCACAATCAACTTCTCTTAGCATAAATAAATCACAAAAGTGAAATTAAAAAGAACACAATTAGAATTCTTCACTTTCTGCTCATTTCAATTTATGAAATAATTACACTGATCAATTATGATGCCGTGATTATCGTGTAATGTGCGATTTTGATTTTCCTGCAGGCTTAAAAGGCTACCAGTAGGAATTTGAGATTGGTACAAATACATATGGCAATTATGATTTCACTCATACTTTTGGTTTAAAATAAACACAGGGTGATGTAGTAATTTGTTGTCAGAGCCCCCTCCCCCCATTGCTTTGGTCTATGTTGGGAAGTCAGACAGAACAATTGGAATGATTTGGGATATTTTGGATTTCAGACCCCCCTTACTGAAAGGCCTGTGTTGGGAAAGCTGGATAAAAAGGTTGGACTGATTTAAAAGCAAAGACACCCCTCTTCCTTAAAGAAGTCAGGGTCAGCTGGACAGGGATTACCCCAATTAATGTATAGGCTATCGTTTTCAGTACACACTGGGAAGTGAGCTTTGTTAATTTTGAATTTCAACAAAATTCACCCCATAGTTCTATGCCAAATCGGGAATGTATTAAATTTATATTTTTGGTTAAATAGGCTAAGTATCTACACAGTTTTTCCCCCTGCCCACTATAAGGGGAAGGGATTTAAGGCAAGCAGACTCGCCCACCTTTTGGTTTTCCAGGGCTCCATTCTACCTACATAGCAAGCCTCTGTTTAAAGTTCAGGAAAGCCAGCTGCATCTCTGGAAACTCTGAAAAGATAAGGCAGGGGTCTGGTCACTCCATTCTGAAAGATGGCCTCACGCTCTCCACCATAGGACCCAGTCAGCGTGGATACCTTCCTGTAAATAGACAGCTCCACCCAGATGTACTCTCAGCAATCTTCTCTGGTGTCTCCTTACAGCTGTCAAATGGTAAGTTTCCGCAGCCTTCCTGTTGGTCAGTCTCTTGTCTGTCTGCCTCCATTTTTCTGTCTGTTCCTCTATGTGTGCAGTCCCCCTTATGTAGCAGGGATGACACCACCAATTTAACAATCTTGGGGAAGTACCCTGCAATAATCTCTGCCACCAGGATTGGACAGTTACCCTTCTCTCTCCTCCCAAACCCAGCCTCCAAGTCAGGATTGGTTTAGGCGTCTGGAGCAACATATGGCAATTCCCATTTGTCATCGGCCTTTCAATTTTTTGCCAAGAACTAGTTATGTATCACAACTTCATAATTTTACTAGCAACTGCAATACTAAACATATTTTATGATTCAGCTAATCATGGAGAATTAGATAAACTGACCACCAAATCCGTACCATATAGCATGGTCATCTGTCCCCTTTCTGCCATTTCCATAAAAAGCACAACAGTTAAGAATATGTAAGTTATTAAGCATATCCCTAATTTCATTTTCCACCTGCTCACCAACTCTCACATTTGGAACATGTTCAGATCAGCGAGAAACCTAGTTTAACTGGCCATTACAGTTCCCAGATTCACAGGTAGATGGATTTTATCCCAAAAACACCTGGGAATTACATAGAAAATGGTACATAGATGAAACCCATCCAGCTTATGATGGCTGAGAAAAAGGCCTAAATGATAATAGTCCTTTTAAATTAATTTTGAATCTTCATGTGGGACAAATGGCCCTTCCTCCTACCTTCCGGCCATTTGTTTTCACTGGGCCAGCCTGTACCTTTATCAGTCTCCTTTGTGTTGGAAGCTTGCTCTTTGAAGTGGGTGCCCCCATTTTCACACATATTAGTCATGGTCCAGCCAAGAGGTAACTTCTCTTGAAGTCAATGCTTTCAGAGCCAGCAGGTCTAGAGAACACTGCATTTTGACACATTTAGCAGGACATTTTTATTGCAGTTGGTCATTAGATGGGAGATGTGACATCCAGGCTGGGAGTGTGAGATTTCCTTGTGAAGTTTTGCCAACAGCCAGCTGACATTTTCCATGAAGATAAAGTGGATTTTCCAAATGTCACTGGTGTTTTGTAGGTGAAACATAATATACACTGCTTCTTTTCAACCCACACATCATGTTTTGTTTTCCTGACATTTTTCTGTGAGCAGTGATATTTTATTTTCACTTTTAAACTGCTTTTATTTGCACCTGTGCAAGCCATTTTTGTTTTCAATGTTTAAAATCCTGTTTTCCATGTGAAAGGGATCTTTGATTCCTCCTTCTTTTGTAAATTAAAATTATGCTTATCCATTGGTAATATGAGGAAGGCCCTTTCCACAACGCTCTTTAATTGTACTTGAAAAACAAAAACAAAGGGCAGGCCGTTTTTGTTTCAGTGTTTAAAATCTTGCTATTCATGTGAAAGGGACTTCTGTTTGAGGCCTTTAAATACACCCCACAACATGCAGGACCTACCCTATCCCTGCACAAATGACAGCCTACAACCAAAAGGACTTGGACATGATGAACAATGCTATATGAATTCGCAAATGCGCATTGCCCCAATAGGCTGCCAAAACACACACATGTCTACAGGTACCACAATGCAACATCAAACATCCCTGTTCATTGCACCATAAAATACGACACTGCACCAACAAAAATGTAACACTGGCAGTGGTAATGCCATGCACTCAGGTATATGACACCATGGTGGAATAGACACAGACAACAGAAACCTGTTGAGGTAGAACTCACCAACCATCATAGAACATGCATGAGAGCAAAGCACAGGCCCACAAGAGGCACCATGGCATTGTAGAGAGGGAGCCAAGTACCCCCACCTTAACCACCTCACCTATATTGCCTATATGTTGGGAGTCCGAATGCGAAAAACCGTGCAGTAGCTGTGGGTACACCGCTACCTAGGAGAATCCTGGAGGCAAGGTTCGCATTGAAAAAAAACGTACCTGCATACAAGAAAATATGATGGCCATTTGAATGAAATCCCAGAAGAAGCAGAGCAAATGAATGGCAAAGAGGAATGGTGACGTCACACAGAGCTGAGCTGATGTGCCTAGAAAAGATGCAGAGACTAGAGAATGCAGATATTCTATAAGGCATCAAGAAAGTATCAAAGATAAGTGACATCTTGGGATCAAGGTGAAGAAACATATGCTACAGAACTGATAGAGACATTCAGTCATTTTACACGTGTACAGATGAAAAGGAAATGCAAGTAAACTAAGTAATCCTGAGGCTAGCTTTATAGTGAATAGATTGCGGCATGCACCAATATATATACCTATGTGCTTAAAGAGTAAAGGATGGATGTTTCCACTACGTGTTATAGCAGAGTTGGACTGTAAAGGAAGCCGCATTTTCAATGTGTCGCAGTAAGAAAACAAATGAATTACCAAGTGAATCTCAGAAAGGCGAGGCTGGATAAGCCATGAAGCCAAGCCAAGAAACCATTGTCTTATCAGGCTGGAGTGAACTGACATTGGATACAAAATCGTGTGAAAGAATAGCTCCTTTTCAGAAGACAAGGACACAACAAGGGAGACGTCAGAGGTCTATTAAAAAATAGTATTTTAAAGACATTAAAGGCTCAATTCCATGGTCTTCAGTCACATGGCAGGATGAAGTTGGACGAGCAAGATGCTCACACCTATGCATGAGGGCAGAGCGTACCTTCACACCCCTGAATTCTCCACAGTACAGAACAAACTCAAGGCCGAGCGTCAAAGCCTAAATGACTGAGCAGACTACTGAGGTGAGGAAGGATTGATATGCTAATTGGTGGGAAGCTATGGTTAAAACGAGCTCACCACCACCTGGAAGGCCAGCCTGTGTGCTGCTAGGCGTAGGTGGAAAAGTACTGAAGAAGGTTACAGTGCCAACCAATTGTAGGGGACCGCATAATTAAGGGTCCTATAGTTTGTGTAGCCAATAGGACGTTGTATATTTAGTGACGTTCATACGTGGTCATTTTAGGAGGAGGGCTTAGTTGCCTCACCTGATGATAAGTAATCAATCACATATTCATACTTTTTAGGTTATTATTGATTGTATACTTAGATGTTCACTAAGAGCCTATCACAGTTACTCGTAGGCTTTTGTAGTTTGCCACGTAGGATGACGTTGGTAGTTACGTAGGTCAACGTCAGTGATGAAGATTTTTTGATATTTTTCATTAAACTTGCTGAGTAAGACGATCAAGCGAATTCGTTGATGTTTGTTGTACTCCCTGTTTTAGATAATTGACAATAAAACAGTTATCCTTTTTTGTCAACTACCTGAGTCGGTTCGATTATTGATGTATGAATAAAATCTGCATCCCCATCCATCTCCAGGGTAATTGCTACTCATCTTAAAGGGCTGAGGTTATTCAGTTCACGTGGTAGTGGAGAGGATGGTTTAAAAAATCCATTGACATAAGTAAACTTTGGAGTCCTTGCAATATCACACGACCTCTGCCATTCGGCTAACAGCACGTGAAGCTCCCCATTGATAGTAGTTAAGTTTAATTGCTAAAATCTTACAAGTAGGGTGTGACAGATCCCTCCGGTTTTAGACCTCCCACGGGAAGCTGAATGAACAGGAAGTTGAAGAGTCAGTAGAAAAGGTGTACGATCCCGAGAGTCGGAAGATGAACATGCGAATGGTGAGTAAATATCTGAGCAAGGTGGCAAAACTGTGTATAGGTAACGAGTGAAAAGAGGTGATAAGGGGAATACGAGTAACTGAGCTAGGTGAGGTAAACTTAACTTGAGAATAAGAGTGTTAAAAATTGAGTACGAAATTAACTTGTGTGAGGCCAAACAATTAAGAGGCATCATGAGGAGAATGCCATGATGATAGAGTACACCCTGTGCCTGCATTTAAAGAACGTAACAGAAGAAATCTGAACCTAAAATCCTATAGTGGATGACGTAGATGATGAGTTTGGTTAAAGACGTAACTTAAAGAGGTTGATTTAAACTCTGTAGGAGTATTGATTTAGAGGGCAAGACGAGTCTTAGAGAAAAGATCGTAAGAGATAAGAGATATATGTGACCGGTCGAGTGTGTCTGTTTGTCAGTTTGTTTTATGTATTTATGTGTTGGTGATGACATCATAGTCAAAAGTGATTGATGAAAAAAGGATAAACATCAGGTTGGAAAATGTAATTGTTTGGATGAATTTACGGTGGTGTTTTTTAGCAAGATTAAATAAAAAACGTGATTTAAAGGGATTAGATCCTGCGACGATTGGTGCATGCTTATATTATATTGTGTTTCTGAAATTTATTGTTTTTAAAACTGTGACAAAAGCAAACAAGTATTGATAGTCAAGAGTGACGAATCAAAAATGGAGGATGTTGCTCCACTTGTGCACCTCTGCGAGCAATTGCCGAAACATGCACCTAAGCTTAGACAATATAGTACAGAATGGGTTAAGGGAACTGCAGACAAAATGGTAATGCCGTGGCCACAAGGAGGGTCACTATTGAAAGCAGTCCTGCAGCATACAACGACATATCTGCATGCAGCATATATGGGGAAAAAGCTAGACAATCGACTAGCGAGCTTAGAGCTTTGGAAAATGTACCAGGAGGAAAGAGAAGAGCCGCCTCCTATTGCTTTGTTCCTTAATGTATGCACAGAGGGTGACCCCACTTGAAATAGACAGCCAAAACAAGAATGACAATGGGTTGTACACATTGAGGGAGCTTAAAGCAACAACAGGGTATAGCATCCAGGCATACGAGTCACCTGCGCAAAGCAGTGATAAGGGCACAGAGATAAATACTGAGAAAGATGTAATCCCTAAGGTCCCGAGGGACAAGGAGAGACGCGACAGGGAGAGAAGTGATCGCGCAAGCACACCTTTAGATATAGGAAGGGAAATAAAGAGATGGAAGGGAGAAAAAGATAAAGCTGATGAGTTAGCACTTCTACAGAACGAATGGATGGGTGGACAGATTTTGCTCAAACTCGATGGTAAAGGCACGAACGATGTAAGACAAAAAAAAGATCAAGATGGGCAAGATGAAAAGGATAAAGAAAAGGAGGAACGATCGAAAGAAGAAGAGGCGAAAAGGAGAGCTAGACAAAGATGGGAGCAGTTGTATCAGGATGAACAATTGAAGAAACAGGAAAAAGTAGAGGAACAAAGAAAACAAGATAACAGAAAAAGGCCAATCGATGAACGGGAAAGGTTGGAAAGACAGAGAATAGAAGAGGAGGAACAGAAGTTAAGGGATAAGAGAATGCAAAGGTGAAAGGATGAGGAGATACGAAAGCAAACGAAAGAAGGGATATGAAGAAGAAAGAGGTAGACAGGGTGAGAGAGGAAGCAATAAAGCGTAGAGAGCTTGATGATGACATTGAACAAAAAAGAAGGTAAAGAGCACGTGATCTCGATCGCCTGGAGAAGGAGGTAAGGAATCCACTTCAGAAGTAGCATTGAAGTACATAGAGGAGTTCTTCCCAGAATACGAGTCATTACCAGGCCCATCTAGAGTAAATCTAGAGGACGCATTGGACTCTAGAAGCATTGGGGAAGCGATTGATAAAGTTTATCATGACATGAGAGCCCAGAAAGAATTAAAAGGGAAGGGAAAAAATGATCGACTCAAGAGTACACAGTTGTACGATACAGAGGGAGCCTCTTGTAGCACAAGGCCCAAGGAGTTGTCTTTAGATAGACTGACTCTAAACAGAGATGAGGAGGAGAGAAGTTATACGAGTTGGACACAGGAAATGTCAGATGAATACAGAGACACCTACCGTGGAGAAGAGAGAGGGGACGTATGTGGTCCTGAGGGTTGTTTTACAATGGATAAAGAAGCAAAATGGTCAGATTTAGACATACCTATACCTAGGGTGTCAATATCATTGATGCAGTCAGATCGACCTTAAGGGCAACCCCATGCTGAGAGGGGGGAGTCGCCACCTATGTGAGCAGACTAAGGTCGCTGCCAGGAAGAAGGCGGTGCAGAAATATTGTCCCTGCCTTGAATAGACAGACGATGGGAGATGAGAGTGAGCTTGGGGTGTCACAGTTTCCCTTGCTAGAGAAAGGGGGAGCCAGACCACAGTATATACCTTGGCCCCAGATGAACAAGGATAACTTAAGGTGTAAACTTCCAAGTTTAACTTCTGGCGCTGGGAAATGGATACATGAATTAGAAAAGATGACAGGAGGAAATACACTGGCTATAGGGACATTAAGGGTCTCTCCTGATTGACATCCTTACAGAGAGAGCTGATGACGTTTGGTCAAGAGCAGGGTATTCTGGTGTTACTATGGTTAACACTGCTCACGACAGAGAACCGTTCAATAAGTGTAGAGCGACAGTCTGGAAAGCGCTAAGGGTACTGTATCCAGACACGTATGTTATGGGAGCTATAATGATGAAAAAGATGCAGGAAGGGGAAGACCCGCTTGTTTACATTCAGAATTTCTGAGAGCAGTGGGCCTTGGAGACACGCGAGGCTTGGGGGAAATCTATACCTGTGTTCCATCATATACTATGCCAAGGGCTGCCACACCCGGTACAGAAGCAGCTCAAGAAGTTAGTGGGTATGGAGGCAAAACCAGGGGCAGAAATTCAGCTGACCATCGCCACATTATTGCAGACTCTTGCAAGAAAAGAATTGCAAAAAAGATTATATCAGGAAAGGCGAAGAGGCAAAGTTGTACAGAAGAACGTTATCTGTAACGCTCACCTTATTCCCACGGAGGCGCGGGTCTTGGCAGGAAGGTGTCTGTGACTCGAAAAGTGATGTGCAGGACTCGATTGGCTTCTGGGGTCAAACCTCTTCGCCCTGTGTGTCGAACTCGAAGGGTGAGGTTTCTGCAGGTGAAAGAATATGGGGGTTAAAGGTCTGGGTTGTTGAATGTCCCTCTCTCTCTCTCTCTCTCTCTCTCTCTCTCTCTCTCTCTCTCTCTTCCCAGCTTGTCTGTAGAGCCCCCCCCCGGTCAACGTGCTCACCTTAGATAGGTGAATGCTGGGCTCTCCATCTGCGTCTAGTGCAGGGTGCCGTTGCCAGTTCCTTCACTGGTGAAACATTGACCTCTTGACTTCAGAGGATGGTTACCGTCGTTGTCTGCACGAGCGGTAAGTTTCTGGACACCTTTTGTCTTTATAGTCTTTAAATGCGTGGCACGTTAATATTAAAGACTCTGTATAATGCTTTTCCCTTATGTATTGCAGGACTCTTGAGATGGAAGATGGAGTGAAGCGCCTGGAAATTCGTAAGTAAGGCAAGCGCTCTAACTGTCTCTTTCCTTGCAGCTTAGCTCGTGTTAAAGAGACGCCGGAGTATTCGCAGGCGTTTGATTGCGACGAGCGTGATGGGCGTGAGTAAATACCTGCTTAATGTCTTTTTCTTTGTCTTTACAGGCGACGATGCAGAATGAAGAAATCCGGAATTCACAGCGTGCCGGTAAGTGTAACAATGCTTTTGTCTTTGCAGGCGAAGATGCAGCGTGAAGAATCCGGAATGCACAGCGTGCCGGTAAGTATAACAATGCTGTTGTCTTTGCAGGCGAAGGTGCGGCGTGAGACACGGCCGCTGCCGATGGATCAGGTGAGTAAGCACTGCGTGTAAAGTTCGTCTTGCTAACCTGTTGTTTCTTGTCTTTTGCAGGTGCTGATGTTGACTGGGTACAGGAATGGTAAGTATAATTCTTGCAGGTTCAGGATCAAAAGAAGAAAGGCTGGAACAGACTCGGTGAGCGTTCTGCTGCAGATGCAGAATAATGCGAAGCACGTTTCATCTATCGGGTGTGGTTTAAATAGCCTTGGAGTGATGAGGCGTCTTCTTCCACGGCCCCGCCTAGGTAAGAAAAGAGTTCCAGTTTCCAGAAGAGTTCCAGTGCTGTATCCAGGGAGTGGAGCTGCCCCACCCAGGTAAGAAAGTAGTTCCTGTTTCACAGAGGGCTTCTAAGTGGCTGGTAAGTAAGCAGCATGGTCTGCTGCAGGTAAGTCCACCCAAGCACTTTCACACCAATTATGAGCCCGGCGCTTCCAGTGCCGGGACCTATGGTTTTGATGAGCCTGGTGCCACCGGCGCCAGGACAGGGTCCAAAAGGTCTCAGTAGGGACCGGCTGGTGCCTAGGATTAGGGTTAGGGGCCTGCTTCCAAGGACGTTGGGCTGGTCCTGGCTCCTTGGAAACAGTGATCATGACATTATCTAAGTATGCTATTGAAGGGGCGATGATAACTAGTGGAGACGGATTGAATTCATAGTAGGTAACAAGCATGCCGCAGGTAAATAATCAAAGGCAGGTTGATCAGGGCAATAATGAACTTGCTCCACGGGGAAGAGGAGGATTTTGAGGTAGAAATGTTCAATATAATCAAGGGAATTGGCTGAATAATCAGGGAAGCTTTCAGAGCAATCAATGAAGGTTTCAAAAGATGCAGAATGATAATCAAGATATGCAGGATGGGCAGAATAGGAGATTTACGTCTCCTATATGTTGGACATGTTGAATGACAGGGCATTTTGCTTGTGTGTCTAGAAGTCAAGGGTTTGTGCAGAATGGTACATTTTCAAGAGGGGGGACTTCAAACCCACCTGCATATTCACAGCAGAGTGGAGATGGGTTTGCTCAGAGTCAAACAGTGCGACAGGCACAAGCGCCGAGAATGCAGCAAGGTTTGCAAACACAGCAACCAGCACTGAATCCACCGCAAGGACAGTCACAGCATTCACTTATGTAGATACATCAAAGCACAAGCATTGGGCAGTTAAGACAGTGGGTGTCACGGTAGAGGAAGGGAATTCTTTTACAGGTACAGGAATGAGGCTGTATCCACAATAGGACAGCTCATTGGGAGACTTGATGTGTTTGATACTATCCGTGACGCCGAATCGTCATGAGGAACCGAGGGTAGATATCAGTATAGGAGGCAAACATTTTTAGTTTTTAGTAGAAACGGGTCCAGCACACTTGTGTATAAAAGAGGGAACATTTTCAATGTCTGGCAATGCCATGAATACTCAAGGTTTCACAGAAGCTACAAGCAGAGTTCCTTTTACTGAAGAATTACCAGTCTCTATAGCAGAATGTGACATGTTGGTGCCACTGCTATATTCAAGGCAGACACCTGTCAATATATTAGGATGAGATCTAATGACTAAGTTGAATATGACAATTTCATTTACTGATGAAGCTATAGTGTGTTCAACACCAGGAATGCATTATTTAAACGTGAGTGAATTTATTATGGCATTTGCAGGACAAGTGACCATACAAGCAGTTCCGTTGGAACCTGAGGTTTTTCATTATGGGGTATGCATTTTGTTGACATGGCTACCAGGCCTAGTAGGCACAAATGTGAGAATACCTGATGAGTTCCTTTTTAGACCTAGGATACCTATGTTTGAAGAGGACGGGCAAGTCTTTCCCTCAGAATTACAAACAGCTAGAGTGCGAGGAGAGTTAGCTATGCTTGATGGAGTTGATAATGAAGGCAGACGATGGTGCACAGTAATCGCCATCGGGGAAGGATACAGATTAACTGACGTCACTGATGAAGATCTGTTTGGAGATCTCCCATCTGATGATGAAGTAGTGTTTCGAATTAGCATTACTTATTGGGTACGAGCCATTAAACTAGAAGTTTCTCAAAAAATGATGATAGCACAAAAGCGTCGGGAATATTTTGATGAAGACATGGCAAAAGTGCCAGTCTCATTATGGACTTCAGGCCCTTATGACTTAGGCCTATTGAAGGGGGTTGGAGAAGTAAAGATTAAATTGAAGCCAGGAGCAATTTTACCTCGAGCACAACAGTATCCTATGTCTCGAGAGGCAAATGAAGGGATTTTTAAGACAATCTCCGCCATGATGGATCAATGCATCTTGGTGATGTCAGAGTCACCGTGTAATACGTCAGTGTACCCTATCAAGAAATGTAAGGGGGGGGTCATGGAGGCTAATTCAAGACCTTCGCCGATGAACCAGACTGTAGAGGCTGAGTTCCCTCTTGTTCCTAATCCTTCTACAATTTTATGTAAAATACCTGTTGAAGCATGATATTTTACTGTGATTGATTTGAAAAATGTGTTTTTCTCAATCCCCTTACACAAAGATATGCAGGATCTGATGTAATTTACGTTCAGACAGACTAAATTAAAAAGCACAAGATTACCTCAAGGGTATTGTGAGTCTCCATCGATTTTCAATTTTGTTCTCCAGATGGATTTGAGCAATATTAATCTGGAAAGTGTTGTGTTGCAAAACATAGATATTTTAGTTTGCAGCACTCTAGAGGAAGGGTGCAGGCGTGATTCTATTCAGTTGATGATTACGCTCGCTGATAAAGGATTTAAAGTTGACAAGGAGAAGTTACAGTATTGTCAACAAGAGGTGTTGTATATAGGTCAGTTGATTTCACATGAAGGAAAGGAAAAAAAGTTACTCCTGAAAGAGCTGAGGCTATCTTGAAAACCACAAAGCCACACATGATAAAGCGCATGCAGAGATATCTGGGACTAAGTAACTATGTCAGAGCATGTCTCTTTGACTACAGCTCATATATAAGGCCTTTATTACAAGCTTTAAAGAAGGCACAGAGAAAATAGTTTGGACTGAGGAGATGGAAGAAGGGTTTGATGAATTGGAAAAGGCACTTTGTACAGCGCCAGTTTTAGGGATTCCTAATTATGATGAGGAATTATTTATATTTTCTCATACAGATGGTACTGTTATGGCGGCAGTCCTTGCACAGAGAACCACATTAGTGTACAAGCCCCTTGCATTTGCATATTACAGTGGGATTTCGGACCCAGTGATGAGAGGTCTTTTTCCTTGCGAACGATCTTTGGCAGCCGCTACGTTTGCCATTTAAAAAGCTGCACGTATAGTGATGGGATGCTTTATGACGTTTGTTGAGCATGCATTATTTGCCATCTTGGAGAATCCAAAAGAGATGTTGACTTCTCAAAAGGCTTATAGCCTATGAGGTATTCATATCCAATCTGGTGCTTAAAATAGTTAGATGCAAAATAGTGATCCTGCCATGTTTGTAGCTGAACCACTGGCAAAGGATGAGCATGTACATGACTGTTCGAAATATGAAGAGTTCTATGATGAAATCCCTAGGATAAAAGAAAATGCTTTGGCAGGGGGAAAAATTGTTTTTATTGACGGTTCTTCAAGGATCGATCAAAATGATGGGCAGAGATATACAGGTGCCGCTGTGGTAAAACACAAACCCAATGGGGAATTCCAAAAATTGGTAAGTGCACGACTACTGTCTCACTATTCAGCACAGGCTGAAGAGTTAGTGGCACTGATAGAAGTGACAGTGTACAGTAACGTTGCCTATGTGACATTGACTGTAAATGCAGGATTAGCATGTTGGAAAAGGAGGGGCTACCTCCGAGCGGATGGCACTCCAGTGCAGCACGCCGCTTTATTGGACAAGCTTATTAAGGCACTACAACTCCCAGTAGCCATCGCAGTCATTAAATGCGCAGCTCACACTAAAAAGACAGACTTTATCGCACGTGGAAATCAAGCAGCAGATGATGAAGCCAAACACGCTGTATATTCAGAAATGATCACATCATTTGATACACCTAATGTAAATGAAAAAATGGTGGTAATGATGAGTGTGTCTGAATCCTATAGTAATCTTTCAAAAACACAACTAATCGAGGTCCAGGGAGAAGCACCTCAGGATGAGAAGGATCTATGGATGCAAAGAGGGTGTTCTTTAAACCCCTCTGAAGCATTGTGGTGACAAGATAGCACTGGTAAACCAGTAATGCCTGTAGCCTTATTAAGGGTGGTGCTGGAACAGCTGCACTACCCTGCACACACAACTAGAGAAAACCTTGCTGCAACTATTGCCGATGAGTGGTTTGTACCAAGTTTGTTAGAACACGTTGAATTCTACATAGTGAATTGCATCGTTTGTCAAAAATGCACAGCTGGGAACACACTGTGCACAGTTAGAGGAGTTATCCTGAGACCTAATGGGCCCTTTCAGCATTTGCATATCGACTATGTCAATATGCTGCAAGCATGTAATGGATATATGATTGTAGTAGTCTGTCCCTTTTCACAATGGATTCTAGCTGGTCCGTGTACACACCCAGATTCCACCTGTGCAGCAAAATTCTTAGTGTGAGAAGTATTTCCTAGATGGGGAATATGTGAAGTATTAAGATCAGATAATGGTCCTCATTTTGTGAATCAACTCTTTGAACAGATTAGCTTGTTGCTTGGTATAAAGCACAAGTTTTCTTCCGCTCATCATCCACAAGGAAATGGGATCTGTGAGAGGCTCAATGGCTTGCTTAAAGAAAGAATAGACAAGTTGAAGCTTTCCTTGAAAAAAGGGTGGTTGCATTGCCTACCAATGGCATTGTATGCATTGAGGAACCAACCAGGTTCAGACCACATCTCGCCCGCCACGAAATAGTGACAGGGAGGCGAATGAGGAAACCCCTTAAACCTCCATCCAGAGTTAGAAGTGATGCCCAGCCAACCTCAGAACTGTAAAGAATGGAGTCACGTGACTACCTTACGTGTATGACTTCAAGTAGTGTTTGTAGTTTACCACGTAGGATGACGTTGTTAGTAAAGTAGGTCAACGTCAGTGATTATGAGTTTTTGATATATAAGCTCAGTTTTTTAATGAAAATTGTTGAGTAAGAGGATCAAGCGAATTCGTTGATGTTCGTTGTACTCCCTGTTTTAGATAATTGACAATAAAACAATTATCCTTTTTTGCCAACTACCTGAGTCATTTCGATTATTGATGTATGAATAAAATCTGCATCCCCATCCATCTCCAGGGTAATTGCTACTCATCTTAAAGGGCTGAGGTTATTCAGTTCACAAACCTGTCATGACAATCACAGACCCTTAAAGCGACAACTGTTGGCTGTGAGCTGGGTGCATGGTACTAGACGGCAATGCAAATACTGAATGAGTCCACATGCTAGTACTCTAATTGTCAGACATTTTTTGTGAAAATATCCATAAAATGCATGCACAGAATTTTTTATCAACCTACCATTGTAAAAGGCAACACATCCACAATGATCTGTGACTGACACCTTTGACCTTTGCCCTTGCTGGGATAGCTGGATAGCCCAAGCTAGCATGGCTCATGACACCTGTGTGGAATCCACAGATGCCACAGGAGATGGCCTACAATGAGGCACACATACGGACTAGGCTCTGTATTGAGCGGACCTTCGGCCTCTTGAAGACTCTTTTCAGGGGCATTGATGTGCAGGCCTGAAAAGGTTGGATACATTGTGCTTGCCTGTGCCATGCTACACAGCATATTCCTCAGCTGGAATGTCCCTCTACCCCCTAATGTGGACATGCCACCCCCTGAAGAAGTGGACACACTGCCTGTGGGTGATGCAGTGCCATGCAATGGGTGGGAAGAGAGCAGGGATGTACTTATGGTATGAGGAGAACTCACTGACAATTTACTTTTAGCACATTTAAATGTGCATTTGGGGAACTGATATTTAATGTTTAAATTTTCAAACACCCTTCCCCCAACTCCCCCTCCCCGCAATACCATCCCCAACACACCCTTCCCCTACATCCCCTCTTCCCACAACACCATCCCCAACACACCCTCCACTCCACCTCCCCCTCCCCCTCCTCACAACGCTATCCTCAAAAACCCCCTACCCCTGGCTCCCCCTCCCCACAACACCATCCCCAACACACTCTCTCCCTCCCATGTGCCTATTATGTACAAATGAACAGTCACTTGTGTGGCCTCTTGCCCCTACTAGTGTCCTCCAGCACCTCCGGAGCCAGATTGTGCACAGAGCGACACCTTGGAGTGCTAAGCAGTGATCCCTCTCTGGGGTAACAGAGGCAGATGGATGGTATTCAGTCCCCAGGTTATGATGCCTGGCAAGGAGCATGCTGTAATGCCTCTGCAAAGGCCGAGATGCCCTCTGTCATCTCCCCCACCCTCTTTGCCCAACAACAGTCAGGGCAGCATATGTTGCGGCTTACTGCCGTCTGTCCCGCTCTATGGCCCTCACTATCATCTCTGAGGCTCCCTGTACACAGTCATGGAAGGCCTGTAAATGTTGGACCTGTAATTCTGTGAGTGTCTCTAAGCGCAACTACCGCTGCTCCATATCATCAAGCCTCCCCTATATGGCTTCCTGTGATGGATGGATGATGGGCTGAGAGGTATGAAAGGGCTTGGGCTAAAACAGGCTGAGCCATATGACCAGCCATCGCTGTCACCCTCTGACTCCTGGCCATGCTGTCCAAGTTGCTGGCTGTCCCACGCAAGTGATGTGGGGGTATCATGTGACAGGTGGGTGGGTGCATACACAGTATCCTCTGTGCATGTGCCAACATCTGGCTCTCCTCTAACACCATCAGTGGCTGTTTTTTTGGGGGGCGGGGGCAGTTGCAGGGTCCGGGGGTGCAGTACCTGCAGCCTCATCAGATGATGTGCCAGCACAGGCATGTGTAGTGCTGCTGGGTCCTGATGTTCTGATCCTGTTCTTTCTCTACCTCTACCTCTTCCTCTTCCCATCACTGGGCTGTGCAGGGGTGATTGCTGTTGCCGTTCCCCTGGATTCTCAGCCATGCGATGTTGATGTGCCTGCATCCTCATCCTTATCCTGTGTCGCCTGTGAACCTGTTGAGCAAACAACGACATGCTGTTACTCATTATGCCTACTTGTAAGCGGGCTTGCTAGTCTCACATGCTACATGGTGGAGCGACATCCTACACATGTGGTCTGAGGAGTTTGGTTGATTGCAGGCCTATGCATATGACCACTGCAAGGCAGCAGTAGTGTCTGCTAAGGGTGTACTACCCATTGGCATGTGGTGGCATCATACCTTGTCCATTGGGCCCATCTTTGCTGAGGGACACATGCTTGGGATGGTCATTTGGGCTGTGCATTGTCAGTGGAAGCCGGGGACATTCAAACTCACTGTATCCGACTTTGCTGCTGGCCCCATTATTAGTGTGATTTTTTTTTTCTCCAAAGGCTGAGTTTGTTCACCAACTAAACACATCCTTTCTGGTCTCTTCACAATATTCAAAATAAATAGGTATGAGGAAAAATTACATATTCTATAGCAAGACTGGAGGCGAGCATTATGCCTCAACTTCTTTAATCTCTCTTCAGCGGTTTCAAATATAAACATGAGAAAAAACAAACAGAAAAAATGTAACTTTCTTTTCAGCACTTTCTTTTTTTTTCTTGTTTAAAAACTACAAATTCCATGCTTTCTATAGTCCCTCTAGCATTGTCTCTTGCTATGACCACACCCTCTCCTTTAGCTCCTCCTCTTCTTTTAATGCTCTGAACTCCATCTTTTAAACTTGGAATAACAAAACGGTCCATCAAACGTGTTGAACTTTCCCAACAGAAGGTTGCTCTCGCTGCGAATCTTGCTGTTTGACGAGAAAACTTCTCCTTTCTTGATCACTCAACCATCTTGCTTTCAATTGTTCTTTTGGTCTTCCCCTCAGGAGCATATAAACAACAATATCAGGGTGGTGTTCCCATACTGTCTTACATAACAATACCATAATGCATACATTTATACAGTACGAATGAGGGTGGGAAATTAATGCTCGCCTCCTAGTCTTTAATAGAATACTCCTTGCGCAGTTAGCAGGGGTAATCTGTATTCTATAGCAAGACTGGAGGTGAGCATTATGCTTGTTTAAAGCTTCTCTAGCACCGTTACTGGTATGCCTCTAATTGGTTTAAAATAAAATCCTTTAAATGTACAGTCGCTAGCCCAATCCGCTGCTTGCATAATATCCTGCAGGGTTACCCCCGCTGCAAATGCTTTGGACGCCATGGCCCCTCTCACTGAATGTGCCCCATATTCTCTAAGATTGATGCCTGATAGCTGCATCACTTTGCGCACCGATCTAGCTATGGTAGCGGTAGGCACTGCCTGAAATGGTTTTCTGCGTGCTATCAGCAATTGCGTGGTACCGGCTGCCCTGTACTCAGCTGTTCTGTTCTCATACTCCTTAATGCATCTAGCTATGCACCATTTGGAATAATCCAGAAAGTAAGGGTAATGTACTGAGTTAGATCCTGTCTTTGTACTCCTCACTATCGAGAATGTCACTCTTTGGGTCCGAAAACCTTTCGATGAATCTCTAAGGCCCTGACATCTGCCACTCTTTTACAGGATACTAAACACAAAAGCATTGCTAGTTTGCCTGACAGTTGTTTCAATGATAAGAATCTGTCTGACGGCCAACTGTCTATTAATCTGAGCACTACCGTCACGTCCCACAGCTATTCATATCTCGGCTTGGGAGGCGCTTTGTATCGTGCTCCCTTTATGAGTCTGGCCACTGCCGGGTGTTCCCCCACCGGCATGCCCTCTACTGGCAAATGACCTGCCAAGATGGCTGACCTGTAGACTCCGATCGTCCTGAAGGCCCTGCCATCCTGCAACAGATGTGCCAGAAAATGTAGGATTGCTACTTAATGTGCTGAAACGGGATGAAAATGTCTCCCTCTGCACCAGCTTGTCCACTTGGCCCAAGTCGAGTTGTAGCTCCTCCTAGTAGAGGGGGCCCAAGATTCTGCGATAAGTTCTGCAGCTTGTGTCGAAATGCCTGGCAACTCCCAGCGTTTCCTGATACTCTGCATACCGTCAGAGGGAGCGTCCCCCTCACTCTCAGAGGGTGAAATGATCCAGCTGGGTCAGTGAGTAGGTGCTGCCCTTCCGGGAGCAAACGTGGTATGTCTGTGATCATCTCCATCAATGGTGGGAACCAAACCTGGGATTTCCACATCAGGGCTATGAGGATTAACTCCGCCCTCTCCCAACAACACTTCGCTAGAACTCTGCTCGGCATCGCGAAGGGGGGAAAAGCGTAATGTATCTCCCCTGCCCATGACTGTAGGATTGTATCTGTGCCCTGTGCGGCTGAGTCCAGCCTCCAGCTGGAGAAGCTTTTCGTCTGTGTATTGAGACGCGACGCGAAGATGTCGAAGGTCCGAAGCATAACACTGAAAGTTAGAGGAAAAGGTAGAGATGAGGTGGGCCAAAGGGGCCACATAGATGTTGAAAAGCCAGGGTGAGAGAGAGAGGTGGTGGAGAGAAAGGATCCAAGTTGAACAGAGAGTGCCGATCTCGGAGGAAGGAGATCAACCATGCGAGAGCCTGATCCGTGATGCCCTGGCTCTAACGGACATGATTGATCAGGATGGAATGATTGATCGCGTCGAAAGCAGAGGAAAATTCAAGGAGGATGGGGACAGAAGGAAGGCTAGAGTCAAGATTAGTGAGAAGGTCTTCTCAGATTGAAGGTTTACTTAGTAGCTTGATTTTTGTTGATACACTTGTGGTTTTGTCGAGCCAAGAAGGAGACCCTTTCCAGGAATCCCTATACCATTCATTAGTGCAATGTTTAACATTAATAAATGGGAAGATCATTTAATTCAGAAAATTGGTAGATGAAGTGAATGGGCTCTCCACCTGTGAATTGTGGCAATGTATGTCGTCAGGGCATGAAACACCCCTTTCGTTAGAGGTAATTACATTTCTGTAACAAATAAATTTTATAAATTTGGAACGTGTTCTTAAAATTAAATGATGTATTATGAAATCTGTTTGGACTGTTGTGCTTGAATTGTACTTGTTTTAGATATTTACATTACTGTGTATTTTTAATAAACCATGTCACACAAAAAGCAGACCCTCTGGTTTATCATTAAGTGTTCATTTCAAATACAAACACGATTAAAGGTTCTCTTCCATTTGAAGATGCAGTTCCCCCTGAGAGAACTAATCAACGGGAAGGACCACCGAATAAATACAGCATTTTTAAAGCCGGCACAATCAATAGAACTAAACTCTAACAGCAGAAACTGTGGATTTAAAACACAGCCAGGCCTTTATTGTCTCCAACTTCTAAACATATATTTTAAAAATTGTATATATAAAAAAATATGTTATTTTGTACCAAAGATATCTAAGAAATATGTTTGTGTTACACAGAACGTATACAAATTTAAACATATTCATAAAACATCCTCTCACAAAAACATCATAAACACCATGGAAACCACTAAATAAAAGTAGTAATCCATTAAGACACCGCTCAATATTATTATAATTTTTTATAAGTATTTTTAGAAGCTGCAGACAAAAGGGACTGACTTTGTTTTAAATTCACAGTTTCTGTTTTTTGAGTTCAGTTCTCTCTGAAAGCCACATATAGAAACACACTGCTTTTTGAGACTGCATAATGACCACTAGAAGTTTCAAGTTAAGAGGCATAGCGTATCTAGTACCTCAACAGTACATGTTGATGGTACCCCCAGAATACTCCTATTCAGCAGTCAGTGGCTCCATCTTTCTGGTGATGCCTTGGGTAGTTTGCTGCATCAGGCATCAATGACCACAATGCCTGACTTACTTGAAGTGCCTGTACCCAGACCTCGTACTTAGACCATCCATAACTAGAAGGCCCCTTTTAATGTCTTGTTTCTTTGGTCATTGCACTAACCTTTGAAGGGGTAGGAATCAATCCGAGTTGTGTTACCTTTTAGAACTTATTCTTTATTGTCTGCGCATTAGCCAGGCAGAACCTCAGATTTCCTTTTTGCACAACTGCTCCATTATCTGCCAAAATGTCTCATATCCTGGCCCTTAGCCTCGAGCTGTACATATTGAGGCAGATAAGACACATCCCTAGCCCATGGGCGGAGAGCTAAGATAAACCCTCCATTTTCCATTTGTTAATTTCTGCTGAATAGCTTGCAGTGATCTGCATAACTCAATGTTGACACCCCTCAGTGATCGCTTCAGCAGCCGTGAAGTCACCAACAATAGTTTCCTGAAGTGACCTCGGAGGCTCATCGACAGGCGACTTAGTAATACAGGAAGTCATCTTTTTAAATGTGATAAATGCCTTGTAAAGGTTTAATCCCTCCTTTCCTCAATGATCATTGACCCTTCCATGCCCACTATCATGAGGGGTTGGGGATCAAACATTGACATTTCCCAAACCAAGCCTCCAATCTGTCATAGGCTCGGGGATCAACAAATGGCTTGAAAAGCATATACGTTTTAGACTAAAAGGCTATTATTTAGTCCAAAACACCTGGGTTGGAGAAAGGGCAGACTCACACGCAATACTTCTATTTAAACGAGTGTGAAGGTGTTGGGAGAATGAAGCAAGTGAGAGGAATGTTTATAGAAACCAATACTAATCTATGGTAGGACTGTGGTTCTAAATCCAAATGACCTCGACATTAAAGTTATGTGGTCAGGATAAGATTATCCTGAAGGAAGTATGCAAAGCCACTCAGAACTTTCTGGTGCTCATGGCTCTTGAATCGCCTCTTTCGGTGCTGCTGGCAAAGGTTGACCCTCCTCAGTTGTGGCTGGCTGGTTTACAGATGACAGTTGATTTTTTTCCCCATCTGTCCAAGTTCGATTGTCAATTTACAGTCATTACCCAAGACCCCCAGTCAAAGGCGATGTTGTTAGCTGTGACACTAGCACCAGCTTAGGTTGTTCCTAAAATGTTTGCAAATAAGATGTCCCTCAATCCTGCTGCAGGATCTTTTGTAGCTTGAATATTGCATTGAGCAATCTGGGCTGATGTTCTCTTTGAGCCTACTGGGTAATGATGTTCAGGTAGCCTTCTGTTTTGGGGTTTACCACCAGTCCTCTCAGCTCTGATTGCTTAAATGAACTTACCTGGATTGAATTCAGAAGACATTCTCTTGTTTGTTTCAATTTTACCAAATGTCTTCTCCCTTTCGCTGATCACAAGTCAATTTGCTGTCATTTTCCTTGGTGGGGTGTTGCTTCTCCAAAATGGCTAACATCTAGCTTATGGCTGTCTTTCTCTCTTCTGTTCTTCTGTGCTTTCATAAAGTAAGTCTTATTTATTATGCCTGTGTGCTTGCCACTCCCACAATAATCTGGATTATGTCTCCCATCTAAATCATTTATGTTCCTGTTTCTATATTTCTACTTGTCTTGGGGCTTAGGATTTGACCATACCAGTGCTCGGCCCTGGTCCGCAGGGCTCCAACTCCACTAGCTGTGGCACCCTGACTGCACCCCAGTTATAGCCTGGCTGGTCTCATCATCTGCTTTTCCACACCCATTTTAATCTTTGGCTCTCTTGGCCAATGCTGCTTTCTTTTGCTTTACCTTATTGCTTACTTCCACCACTTTCATCTGTCTGCAACCCTCCATTGATTCCGATAACCTCCTCATTCCTCTTTCTCTTTTTCTTCACCACCCTCCTTGTTGACCTCATCTGCCCCTCCACCAAAGCCTTCCTATCCCTTCTCCTTCCTCCTTTGCTCTCTCCACTAGTCTTGCCCCTCTCTACTGCTTTTTTTCATCTCGCCTTTCTCAAATGTTGTATTTTCCTTTCTTTATTTTATTTATTTATTCATAAGGCACCGAAAGCCCGCAGGCATCAGAGCTCCAAAACAAACAACATAAACACAAAGTAAAAAAATATTTTCAGCACAATAATAAGACATGATAAAATTCCTGAAATAAAACTTTCAACAGAGTTTAAATCTACGGGTTAATCCACTATAAGATTCAAATTTGATGATCCTCTAGGCAGGTATTTACAGAAACTAAGGTAGCTTGGTAAATTACTGGATCCACATCCGACCAGGACAAAATGCTTATTTTTCTTGGTACACCATTCATTTATTTCCAGCATATGTATGAATTTTAGGTGTATGTGTCTGACCACCCCTGGCCCATTTCGTTGGCGAAGCCATTGTCAGGACCTTGTTCCTAAGGGCATCTCTGGTTTCTTTCCCTGGTGGGTTTTCAATGTTAGTGATAATAAAATTCCTTTTGTCCATAACATTTTGAGTGGACTTGTCCTTTATCCAGGGCATTGTGGAAAGTTATCTGAAAGTTCTATGAAGTGGAATTTTTATTAATATTTTTAGCCCACTCTACGGGGGTTTGACAGGCACTTCACAAGGATCTCCAGTAGGGGAGGATGTAAAAGGCTAGCCTTCTCCTCTTCTCCAGGAGGGGAGACAATGGGACCTGTTGGGAGGTCAATGCCAGTACTGGAGGTCAAAACATGAGATGATGGCTGAAATGTGGGTGAGACCCAGTCTCCTTCTCTCAATAACGGAGCAGGCTGAGCAGACAAATCAAGAGTGATCTTGTACTATTGCACCAGAGAGGGGATTAAAGGGTCGGTTTGGCAAGAAATATCTGCTTTCTCAATATGATAGTTCTCCAGACAGTTAATTGATAGATAATGTTTGCCTTTACCACAATCCATTGGTCCGGAGTGATCTGCTCCTGGGAGAGTCTCACTGGGATGGTCAGTACTGTAGACATGGGATTAGAAATAGATTGTAAATTATTTTCAGAGCCCTCTATAACTAGAGTGGTAATTGAAGGCAAGGGAGCACTAGGTGTCTCCCCTGAATTAAGTGAACCATTTCCAGCGCTAATAGTCTCATTAATAATAGGAACCGCAGGAGAGCAGGACTGTTCACTTATATGCTGGTCACTGGCGTTGGTGGGACTAATGACCAATGCAGGAGCATCCTGTCAGAGTCAAGTCTTTTCCTTCTTTGTTGGCTCAGAGTCAGAACTTCGGAAATGCGGTCCCTCCTCCATGACATAGGGGAGGCCTTAAGGGCAGTAGCCTTGGTCTCCTTGGTCACCATATGAAGGCTCACTGCCCGAGCCTCAGACCCATAGACCCCACTCAGAGAGACAGTATTGGCATTAGAAATAATAGCTGAAGTCTCCACAATCTCCATGCCTTCCTCGATTGTACCCATGGTTGCATCTGGAGGGCTAACCAGGGTAGAGCATGTGGTGGGAGAGATAGAAAAGAAATCTTTGCTTGGGGATAGCTTAGAAGAGGACATGGTGGCTGAATCTACTATCAGGGACAGGGGAGCCACTATCTCTTTCCCCATGCACTTAGCGGCACCCTTTTCCCCTTTTTGTCTCCCCATGTGCATAATCTCAACAAGGAAACAAGATAACAAAAATAGCTTACTAATAAATGCACTTTACCAGGGGGTGGGAGCAGGAAAGGTGGGACATCGGCTCGGTGGAGTGTGGCAGAAACACCATGTGAGCACTGTAAGAACCCAGCATTTCTGATCTCAAACCTGTCCTAGGTACTTCGCAAGTACAAGTGGTGCTACTTCCATACGCTTCAAAAATCCAAATGCTTCAGTAAGCCACCGTCTGTCCTTGCCGGTGTTGGCTGTGGCAGTTGCCGTAGAAGCCGACCGCGATACACATAGCCCTCTGCTCAAAGCTGTGCCGTACTCGTTCCAAAAAGATTGGAAGAAAGGACCTAACAGTGGGCGATGAAGAGAAAGGAGCATCAAGCTGCGCTGAACCTAGAGTGTCAGCCACTTCCGATGCGAGAGGCTAGAGCTGGGAAGAGGGAAGAGAACATGGAGGACCTGATAGTAGATTCCTTCTTCTTTGCTCTTGTTTTCCCCAACACATTTCTGGGCTTGCTGCAACCTCTCTCTCTCCCTCTGCTAGTACTGGTCTATTTTATATGCAGGTTCACTCTGCGATTGAGGCCATGAGGCGTGGGCACTTTTTCTGACTTATTGGCCTTAACTCAGTACTGGACCATCATGGTCATAGGTTCCTCCCCTCATGTTTGGCTATTGCTGCCTGTATTACGTTTTGTTGGCTTGCAGCTCTGTGGGCCTAGTCTATAGAAGGTGTACCCATCATTTTGGAATCAAGCAGCCCTTTCATGAGAACCAACTGATTCTGACATGGTTCATTCTGACTTCCATGTCAGTTGCTGGCTCACCACGAACTGCTAGCCGCAGTTGTTTACAATTCCTTCCTCATTTCCCACAGCTGCAAGTGTCTGATAAATCCCAGATCACATCTTCAAATTGATCCACGGATCATGCTTGCATGCATCTCTTTTTCCTCATGTTCTACCTTTGCCAGGGAGCTCAGTAGGAAGACACCTGGGTAGCAATGGAAACTGCAGTGCTGATGTGCAGAGACAGGCTAAGCACACACAGCAGCAGAGAGAGGTGTGCAGGCAAGGTGAATAGGAATAAGGAAACAGAAGAAAAAAGGGAGACCAAGATGGTGAACAAGAAGGGATGGTGACTATGCACTAGACAAATAATCTGGAATCGCACTACAGGTGTACACAAATTGGATTTGAGACTACCCACAGAAACAAAGGAAATCTCAATGTTTCTGTGACGTTTTCTCTTTCAGATATTCACCTAACTAGCCCTTGAAAGAGGGACAGCAAGAGTGGCTTCTTTCCTGGACCCTAAAGGCACAAACAAGGAGAATAATTACATGAGACAAGCCTGTATGTGTCAAGCCGAGGCATACAGTTGGAGCCTCCGGTGGAAACAGAAGTCAACACACTTTTACACGAGACAGGTAAGACAAGACAAAGAGAGGGGCAGAGATTGCCTTCTATGCTTTAGGAGCCATTATTTGTACAATGTACTACACATAGGCACAAGTGAGGACACTATAGAACACTTACCAGACACAGGAGCCAAGCAGGGATTTAAGGCAAGCGATAGAGTGCAGTATGGTTCAAGGAAACCACATTTCTGAACAAGATCAAGGAAGCTAAGCAAGGAAAACTGTTGCAAGGCACTAGAACTAGTAACAATAGCAAGGGACTAGAACAAGGTAACTAGCAATGGACTAGAATGATGTAACTGACAATTTAGGGCAATGACTCAATATTGATAGATAAAGCAATAGCTAGAACCGGGCAGGAAACACGTGAGTTATAGAAAACAGGAGCATAGTACTCAGGACTAGAACTACTAGGAGAAAAGGAACACACATATTTAAGAGGAACAGAGTCTGGCTATACAGGGTAAAGCCTGAGACAATATAGACATGAAAGAGTAGGAAAAGAATAAAAGAGGGAGCAGGGGTTGGGACTTCAAGAACACAGTTAAAAGAACAGGAGCTGCAGACCACAGGAAGACAGCACAAGAGGCAGAAGCTGGAGACAGCAGGAACACAGCACAATAAGCAGGGGCTGGAGGCTGCAGAAACAGCACAGGAAGAGGGGTTGCATGCTCCAGCAACACAGCGCAAGGTTAAGGAGCAAAGAAATCGGCATGAGACAGAGTGGGAATGGCCGTGCCTCCAAAGGAGGAATGGAGAAGGACCCGGAAGGCAGCATAGGAAAAGAATACAATCATTGGCAAGACACAAGGCAGAATGATCAGCAAAGCAGAGAGCAATTCGAAGTTGGTTCCAGTTGCAGAATATGCAGCGCTCAATGCACGAGCAAGGAGCTTCAGGGCGTGGTAGCTCACAAGCAGTGCTAGTAAAGAGGAGACCAAGTGTGGGGTCCTATGATTGGGCTTCACAGAAGGAGTCATAGGTGTGGATAGTTCCAATTTCTGTCATAGAACTGAGAGAGCAACCAGTGCTGACAACTAATTGCAAATGACTTTCACAGTATTGCAGTCCTCTGAAATTTGATTTACTCCTGCATTCATTCTGAAACCTGTGTCCATGCAATTCAAAGTATACGAGAAATTCTGCATTAGTTTCCCGTTATTCCTAGATATTCTGCAGGTGCATTAGGCAAATTGTAAGCCATTTTCACGGAAGCACAGGGGTGAGCAAGGAAAGGTTGGATGGGATGCAGGGTCATATCTGGTAATGGCCGCTAACACCTACCTGGTCTGCAGACAGTACCACCAAGGGGTAGAGATGTAGAGTTGGGACAGCCTTGTGATCGCGAGCGGCATGACTTCACTACCTGCATACCTTTTCATAAATGTGTCAGTGGCCATGTAGGTGGCCTGAGTAAATATGTTTGGAATGGGGGAAAGCCCCAGGGGTTCCTCCATATACCTCCTCTGGGGACAGCATCATGGAGTTGGTGGCTTCCCATGGCCTCAGGGTTCCTCTCAACCCTTTTCCTGGCTTCATGGGAATTCGTCATGAATCTCAAACTCTAGATATATCTCTCTCCAATGACATTCAGCATATCCTTTTTTTCTGAATGTCCCTCTGTTGTACGAAGGACACATGCAAAGGGATGCAGGGTTTTGTGGAGAAATGTGGTAGGTGCATTCTCATGGTTTGACAACACTTTAGCTCTGGAGAACCTCTGTTTGTGGAGTCATATGGTGTGTTGCAAGAGTCCCTAAGTAACAGACAAAGAATCAGAGCCAGCGAACCATTGGTAAGGTGCCATATTTGATCACCTTTTTGATGTTTCTTAGAAATCGACCACCAGACCACTGGCATGGGGCCACCCAGGCTTAACCTTCCTGCTGTGAAACCCAAGAAACTCAACAAATAAACTGAATCCACATCCAGTGAATAGCAGTCCATTGTTAGATTTAACCACTTAACGAACTCTGTAGGTCGAGATGTTCTTGTCAAGTGTAGGAATAACCACTGCTACCGATGTGCAAAGAATTACTTGAAGCATAGAATAGACTGAAAACACATCCATGACAGCCATGATGTAGTTTCTGCCTAATGGCAAACCATACAAATCAATGGCAGCTTCCTCACAAATCTTTTCAGACAGTGAGTCATGCATAGTGATTCAGGACACACCTTTTGTGGAGATGCTTTGGCAAATGTGACTACCTCTTGATAAGGTCTCAGCCCTTTTTCTGGGCACGGAAACCACGCATTTTGTCTCATGAATCTTTGCATTGACTCTATGCCCTTGTGGTCTTCATAAGCCAGATCCACCACGGGTCATTGCAACTTGGCTGGAATTACAAATTGTATGTTTGCCAGCAAAAGGCTTTCTTTGATAGGAGACGGTTCTTCCTGATTCAGTGCCAGAGTTAAAAAAAAAACAATGTTGACCTTCTTGGCTTCTTGAGACATGTGAATCTAATGTCTCCTGTAGTGCAAACAGAGCAGCTGAAAAACAGTTGAAATAGTGGGATCCAGTTTGAAAATGTCAGTGATGTCACCAAGATTGAGAGAGATTGGCTTTGAATTGTGTAAAGTACAGTTAATGTATTCCTCAAACACTGATGTTTTGCCGATGCTCTCAGCAAGTGGGTAGTGGGAAAATAAACCAGCAAAATTATATTCCATGCCAGGCTAGTGAATGATCCTGAAATGCAACTCTGGCAGTAGTAAACGTTGCTTCTCTTAAATTGTGATAAACACACCGTGAATAGTGGCGTTGGTGAAATCTTCGCCGCAAAAGAAAAAATGATGATGCTCACGAGCTTCTGCCATGGCTAAGCCTTCCTTCTCTGCTTGGGATTAGGCTTTCTCAATGTACAAAAGGCGTCTGTTTACATACAATATATAATCTTCTGTGGCCATCTGATCCCAGAATATGTTGCATGAGAGATAGGAAGGCTAGGGGTTCATCTGGAGACCACCAGCCTGCTATATTCACCACCTTGAAAACTCCTAATAAGCAATTGCTACGAAAGAGTGGTCTGCTGCATTGGTTACTTCCACAGGGACCCCCCTACCAAGCCCAGAGCGGTTACTAGTCAAAGAATTGGTATTGGAAGTAAAAAGCAACACGCACTGCCTAGGTTTTTCTGTGAATCAATCTAATTAAGGATCAGAGATACAATTTTATTGTAGATCATTAGAAAATGTAAACATAAGAAAAACAGCCGACACGTGTTTCGACCACGTGGGTCGTTCTCAAGGCTAGCGGCTAGTCAAGTAAACTTAACTGTAGTAGCGTTGTCACAATAAATGCTGCTGGTTGGATCCTAAAGTGGTTGGTTTTCGTAATTGAACATGCAATTTGATAGGACATGAAAAATCGCTGGTGAGTGGATACAGGTACAATTTCAAATCCTATTGGATAGTATGCTGCATGAAGGGTGCATTCTAATGTCGTACCCTGGATGCTGTATGTAAAAGCGCTGGAGAGCTGTGTTCGTTTACAGTATTCTTAATGATAACCTCATGGACATGAAGAATCAGTAATAGGCCTATAATGGCATCTGAAGAGGTCATAAGATTTCAGAGTAGAACCCCTGTCCAGCAGCGTCTTCAAGATTTCTGAAGGTAGTAGTATGTACTGTGCTTTAAACACAAGAATGCTTACAGTGAGACAAATTCAATCAGTCAATTCACTAATACATGTTTTTTTTTAAATTGATTCTAACAAATTGCAGATTACATATAAAAATGTTTTAACTGGTACAATAATTCCACAGATTCATAATAAAAGGAGCTCTATGCATTACGGGAATACATAGCCCTTCGTCAGGAGCAAATACACTTCCATTTCTGTCACGTGTTCATTCTTCAAACTCCAAAAATAACTACAAAGCAAATTGAAGACTAGCATCAGACTATTACAAAATCTATATATGTAAGGTATTATGATTGGTGTAGTCCAAAATGTTAACACAGACTCTTGTGTGTTCATGAATTTAAAAAGTCATCACCTATGTTGAAGAAGTTTTCAAACAATGCAGAGTCGGATAAATTCCATGAAATAATCTTGTGTTCAGACTATTATGTAAGACTACAGGGCCTGTGTAGGAAAATAAAAGTAATAAACAAGATGTCTCACAATGTTAACCATATTCTGAATAAAGGTCATGAAAGCTAAGAAGCATGCGTACCCTCTCTGCTGTGGCCCGTGTACGAGTTGTATTCCAATTTGTATTATAGGCAATAAGTTGTAGTCGTGAAGCATTCCAGATGTCACATTTCTCGATGATCTACAAGACATATAAATAGTATGTAGCGAGCGATTTATGGACAGAATGTGTAGTCCAGTTAAATAGAAAGATAAGGAAAGATAAGGAGTCTGTTGTCCTACTTCTTTGGTATGAGGAGTTTGATTGCTTTCTCCTTAATATATTCGTGTGACCGTGTAGTATTCCAAGTCACAACATGCCATTTTTTTCATTCAGATCTAGAGATAACAAACAGAATATCGGCTATAGAGTCTGTCATATGGACTTGATACTTAAATAAATATAGGGGAGCAGTCTATTCAGACCCGCATGTCGCGCGGCAGTATTCTCGTTCTGGATGGATTCACTGTGTGGTTGGGCCCCATACTGCAATGTCAACCAGATATGTTGGATATAGTTAGCCACGTTTGGAAGAAGTAATTGAATAATGCAGTAGACTATGTTGACTATGTGCATGTCTCAGATGGTACTCACCATCAAAGTAGGGTTGGCAATGTATCCATTCAGTGTCGAACCTGGAAGAAACTCTCTGAAGTCTGAAGAGTAACTTTGAACGTTGTTAGGTGTGTCCCTACGTGCGCCATGGTGCCATATGTAAACAGAGCATGGTTAGCGCGGCAGTTATAAAATTAAAAACACCAAAATCACTTTTCTAATTAATAAACAAATAAATTACCATTCAATCAAACCCAACTGCTTAAGAAACCTTAAAAGCCATATTATTAAAGGGGTAGAATTGATCTCAAAACAATGACCCTCAAAAGCAGTCGGAATCCATGGTATACTTATTCCACATGTACATCCCTAAAAAATGGGCCAGCACTTCTGCCAACCAGGGGCACACTGCAACCAAGTGCTTTAATGATTCAGTCTCCGAAGGTAATATACAAAAGCGGCAAGTAGAACAGGGGAAGTCCTTTTTGTGTATTATATTCCTTTGTCCCACCAGTTAGAAGTATATTAAAGCAGAACCTAATAAAAAGATAACAAAGGTTTGCATTTGGAATTTCACCAAGTAAAATGGGAAGGTTCCCCACTTTTTATGTTCAGATGCAAGATTCTGGTGTAATTTGTATTTAGAAAGAGCTGAAAAGGTATCAATACAATCGGAATCCCATAATCTCCTCTTGACAAAACTAGCGTTCTGAACTAGTTAATCAAAGGAAAAATTCCGATTTTCCAATATTCCATTACACTTCGATAGCAACCTTGTCAAATGTTGACATCTAACTCCCAACAGTAATAGTCTGAGGTCACAAAATATGGAAACTGAAAGCGGATGTAACATGTTTCTCATTAATAGTAACACGTCCCATATTAATATGCTTTTTAATGAGATTAAACCCCACTTATAATGAACTGCAGCCAGTGGAACACAGTTTGGCAGGCATAGCAGCTTACACACAACCTAGATTCCAACGAATTCGTGGCCTCCCAATCAAACGAGAGCTTGGTCTACTATAAGTATTACCTTCGGGGCCACTTTAATTGTATGAAATATTCAGAAAAGGCATCAGCAAAAATCACATTTATAAATAACAGTTTTTCATTTCCGGTATGAATTTACCTACCTTTGCGCCAATTGATTCCATGATAGCTGCCTTGCGTCCATTGCTTTTTTATCCATGGTCCATCTTGATAATCAAATCATTATCTTCAGCGAATATATGCCCAACTTCCAATATCCACTGCAACCCCAAATGAGTATGGTCCCTAATAACAAAAAAAATAATAATAATAACAATAGGAATTCCACTGATTGGATGGCTTTGATGGCCAGAGTGAGTGCATTCCAGGGAAAGGGGGAAGGTGCAGGGGCAGGAGGGGGCACGAGGGAGGAGGTACATAGATAGGCTGTTGAGAGATCAGGATCGCATAGTGAGGGGGAGCATGGAGAGATGTAATCAGCAAGATAATGGGGCAAAGCCACAGATAGAATTAAAGATTAGGGCTACATATTTAAATAGAGAGCGATTTTGCAAAGAATGCCATTAAGCGTGGTGATGGTGCTTTGAGGTAAGAGAGGCACTGCATTGATTGCAAAGGGTGCTTGTAGCAAAATTGAGAACATTGTTTAGAGGAGCGAAGGAGCAAAGTGAGTGGGCTCAAGCAGTAGTTTATTTTGCTATGTGACCAGATAGAGATCAGCATTTTTCCCAAATTGTGAGTGAGGTGCAGGCAAATCTTGTTTATATTAAGAAGGTTACGCCTGGCTGCAGTGGCAGTGTCCATTATAATGGAGTTTAAGGCTGCTATCGAAGAGGACTGCAGGGTTGTGAGCAGTGAGTGATGGTGTGTGAATATCACGCAGGAAGAGATCGGAGAATGGAAACTGGGGTTAGCATTGGATGATAATGTTAATGATGTGTTATTTATATAGCGCCTTAATTCAAAGCGCTTTACAGAGCACATATTAACATACAATATCATCCAATATGTAAAAGAGAAATTATAAAAGCTTAAGCCTGAATTTTCAGTGATAGGGAGATATTGAGAGATATGTCATGCAGGGAAGAGGCCAGCAGAGGTCCCCTGAGGTAGAATTCTCTGAACAGGACATGTCGGTCATCATCCTAGTTCTTTGCTGAAACACTGAATTAGCTCTCACCTGTGACAAATTGGACATTTGTGAGCCCGTAAAGACAGAAGACCTATTAGGAAAATGCTTGGAACTGAAGGGTTTTATTCAGTCAGTCATGCATGCAGGAATCATCACCATGATGAAGGAAGGATCCACCATCCAAGAGTCCGCTACACAATACCCCCTCCAGGTTATAGTGCAAGCGGGATCCCACTGTGGGTGACCCCCTCCCTCTGGAGACAGGGAATGCCCAAGTAAGCATTCTATCCCACCTCCCTTTTTTTCTTAATCCTCAATGTTTGTTGGTCAGATAAGGGTTGAACAGAGTAATCGTATGCGGGAGCCCTTTAAAGTGAATGGCTTGGTTTCTGACCTTACCACTTCTTGTGAATCACAGGACCAATGGCATCTTCCCTTTCCTTTCAGGGAGGAACCCAAATACTATAATACTAGGTGAGGTGCACACCCTTATTTTGTAAACAGTGATAGCAAAACTGATTTTCCTAGACTTACAAATCCAGCACATTTGTATGTCAATAAGTAGGGCAGTCATCGTCTGGGGCCGTGGTTCACAGCCATTACACTGGGGGATTCCAGCATTATATTTTCTACGTTCTGTAGGGCAGGTGTAGCTGCTGTTGCTACTAACTGGAGGCAAGCTGGTAACCCTACTGATAACGGATCTAGTGCTTTATTATATTATACAATTGGGTGATATTTGTATCTATGTTCTTGTGTTAGCTCTCTTTAGGCATAACTCCCTTTTTCATATCAATACAGGATGAATGGATTTGTATAATCTGGTAGCCCAAGGGCTGAAGCACATATTAAGACTTGCTTAGTTTTCACAAATGCTTTTCCTGTTTCCTCTGTCCTTTGAAGTTGTTCTGGTGCATTTAAGAGAGTCATTTCTTGCATAATGCATAGTCCATGACCTGTTATCCCTTGGCAGGAATACCCTCTAGCCCCTAGAAAGTACTTCATTTGGCTATTTTTTGAATTTTTTTTATGATAGTGTATTTGGTTAATTAAAACCTTAAACACTTTACACATTGCACACACTATATATATATATATATATATATATAACAACTGATATGCCAAAAATAGTGCTCAGCCTACTCGTAGCTGGTGCTAGGGACAGAAATCTTGGCCGGATTTCTAAATATTTAAAAATACACATGTGTGAAGGAAAGTTGTAGCACTACAAAAAAAAACAACAACACCATGTGGAAAATAAACCCTGCACACACGACCAAACCGCTTGCTCAAAAAAACGTCTTTTATTGCATTTCAGAAAATCTCGTGCAACCAACACTGCCTAATGGCTTAAAAAGGGCAGACATCATGGCCATGCCTCCCTTGCTGACAATCAGGTTTAAAAAGAACACTCACCCCACCAGGGTGGAAACCGCCACGCGTTCCGCTTGATTAACAAGCTTCCTCAGGCTTTTTTCTTCCCAAATATGTGAAAACACATTTCTTTTATAAAACAGGAAATGGGTCAGCATCGGTGTTAGGCTCCTCCCATTTGTTTTTAAATACCCGATCATGTGATCGCGAAAGACTAATAGTCAGCTCACAAGTTAGCAGCCATCTTTGAAAGTGTTCAAAGTGACTAAATTTCGATTAACGCTAATTCTATAAGCAAATGCTATGATAGAAAATTAATAGAAAAGCGAGGGAGAAGGCACACACCAGATGCCATACCCTAATTCCTGAACAAACATTAAAAACAATAATGATGTGTTTATGAGCGCAAATGCACTAAAATATCATTAAATGGTTTGGTTTCATCCTACATGATGAAAACCACAAACCATTACACTCCATGGTATGGAGTGTCCTTGACTGAAGCCAGAGAGGAGTGCAGCGCATTCCTGTGTTCACTCACGTTATGTCACATGATCTTTCTATATATGTAACATTATTTGAAAAAAGCTACACACTTAATAGTACACAAACAACGCAAACTGTAATAGTTTAAAAGGAACTCAACCGATTTAAACTCACATGTGCAAAATACATGCCCAAGTAAACAGCAGACCGGAAAGTGCATGGTGCATAAATAGCAGCAATGACTCCCCCCTTAAAAGGCGAATACTCTTAATAAAGTGCCAGTGCATCATAATAAAGTCACGACAAGTCACATAGGTATGCATGGTAGTCCAGGTCGGCTAAAGTAGAAAAGTACATGGTGCATAAACAACAGTGATAACTCCCAATTTAGAGAGCAGATGTTGCTTCGTAAAGTGCCAGTGCATATTCATAAATTTAAATATATCACATAAGTGTATATAATGGCATCCAATAGCTCAAGAGCATGCAGGTGCAACCGTATGTATCCACAAATGTCATAATATGCAGTAATTATAGAAACACATACATTTCCGGGTCAATGTTCAGTCCCAGGGGTCTCAGTGTGTCAAGTTTACAAATTAATGTGGCTTCTAACTGTCGCAGTTTTAGCTCTCGATTACCCAGTCTTTTATGTACTGGGATATGAGCAAGCCCAACAAATGTCATAGCACTGACATCACCTTTGTGTCCCTGTTTTTGATAACTCTGTAATGTGGAAGTATACGCAGTTTAAGGGCTCCTATAGTTGATCCAATATAGTATAACCCGCATTCACATGTGATTGCATAAACTACAAATTTAGTAGTACAGGTAAATTTTGTGTTTGTGTCTCCATTTCAGCCCATTGTAACTTATAAATGTTTTTTTTGAGACAAAGTTACACATTTTACAGTTAGCACATTTGCGAAACCCACCAACCTCTTGCGTCATGAAATGACTTGCACTCATGTGAGTATCTGTGATAACCATACTAGGGGATAGAATGGTTTTGAGGGTAGGGGCTTTGCGGTAAGCAACACTGGGACCAGTACCTAATACTTTGGTGAGGTCTGGATCTGATAGAAGTACCTTCCAGTGTTTTCTCATAATCTTTTTGACATTGTTGGCCTGATGGTTAAAATTAGTGATAAATCTGAAATCTTCCTTATTCTCAATAACTCGTTTTTTAAACAAATCAGTTCTATTGATTTGTTTAGCTTTATCATAGCAATCAGCTACAACCTTCCTTTTATAACCACGATTAACAAACCTTTAGCCTATATGTCGGGCTTCTTGATTATAATTAGATTCTGTAGTACAAGTTCTCTTCGCTCTCAAGAATTCTCCATAGGGAATCGAATTCTTGAGAGTTGTAGGGTGATGGCTCCGAGCATGGAGCGTAGAGTTAGAGCTTGTTTCTTTACGAAAATGTTTAGTAGTCAGAGTGTTGTTCATAACAGTAAATCTAACATCTAGGAAGACCAATTCCTTTTTGTCAATAACAGATGTAAGTTCAAGATTCAAATCGTTCTCATTGAGTGTATTGACATAGGAGAGTAATAGATCTTCAGTCCCATCCCATATCAAAAAAAGGTCGTCTATAAAGCGGTACCACACCGCTATATGTTTGGTAAACCTTTCTTTTTCTTCAGCCCATGCTATATGCGACTCCCACCACCCCATATATAAATTGGCGTAGGTCGGAGCCATGCAGGACCCCATGGCCGTGCCTTGGGTTTGGTTATATATGGAGGTCTCGTGCAAAAAATAATTGTGTTCTAGACAAAACCGCAACATGTTCAAAAGCATATCATTATGTTGTTTATAACTGATAGATCTTGTATCTAGATAACATTTGCATGCCTGAATGCCTGCCTCATGTTTAATAGACGTATACAAAGAAACCACATCTAAGGATACCAGCAGGTACCCTGGGTCCCAATTAATGTCATGAAGTTTCATAAGCAGGTCTGAGGTATCTTGAATATATGAACTAAGGCCAATTACAAATGGCTGCAGAAAATGGTCTAGGAATTCCGAGGTGTTTTCAAGGAGGCTACCCATTGAGAATACTATAGGACGACCCGGAGGGTCTACAAGACTCTTATGAATTTTAGGATTAAAGTACATTAATGGAGTAACCGAAAACGGGTTTTTTAGATACCAGTATTCCTCATCACTGATCAGTTCATGGTCACACCATTTACGTAACATAGAAAAATATATGGTCTGTGTTTCCATTAGTACTCGGTTATCTACCACCACATAATTCTCAGTCATACTCAGTTGCCTGTTAGCTTCTCTCTTGTAATTAACACTGTCCATGACAACTATTCCACCCCCTGTCGGAGGGGCGTATGACTATGGAATGATCATTTTTCAAGTTCTCCAGCACTTTATACTGCATGAACTTCAAATTCCTGGCGGCTGGCAGTATATTAAAGGACAATTTTTTCAGGTCTTGCATAACAAGATTCTCAAACGTGTCTATCGGTCCACATGCAATATTGGGGCAGAAAATCGATTTAGGTTTGAGATGACTGGGACAAGCTATATCCGTAATTATCCCAAATTGCTCTTCTAGTGTAGAGTGGCCATACGTCTGTGTCTTCTCTATTTCCAGTCCCATTTGCTGTTCCATGTTGGCTAGACAGATTAAACTAGTCATATCTTTTCCTGTTAAGGGAGATACTTCTTCTTTCGGCATGTCCTTATATCTGGGTCCCTCATTGACCTTGGTTGCATAACATTTAGTCAATTTAAGTTTTCTAAGGAAAGGCACTCCTCTCTGGCTTCAGTCAAGGACACTCCGTACCATGGAGTGTAATGGTTTGTGGTTTTCATCATGTAGGATGAAACCAAACCATTTAATGATATTTTAGTGCATTTGCGCTCATAAACACATCATTATTGTTTTTAATGTTTGTTCAGGATTTAGGGTATGGCATCTGGTGTGTGCCTTCTCCCTCGCTTTTCTATTTTCTATCATAGCATTTGCTTATATAGAATTAGCGTTAATCGAAATTTAGTCACTTTGAACACTTTCAAAGATGGCTGCTAACTTGTGAGCTGACTATTACAGTCTTTCGCGATCACATAATCGGGTATTTAAAAACAAATGGGAGGAGCCTAACACTGATGCTGACCCATTTCCTGTTTTATAAAAGAAATGTGTTTTCACATATTTGGGAAGAAAAAAGCCTGAGGAAGCTTGTTAATCCAGCGGAACGCGTGGCGGTTTCCACCCTGGTTGGTTGAGTGTTCTTTTTAAACCTGATTGTCAGCAAGGGAGGCATGGTCATGATGTCTGCCCTTTTTAAGCCATTAGGCAGTGTTGGTTGCACAAGATTTTCTGAAATGCAATAAAAGAGGTTTTTTTGAGCAAGCGGTTTGGTCGTGTGTGCAGGGTTTATTTTCCACATGGTGTTGTTGGGGGTTTTTTGTAGTGCTACAACTTTCCTTCACACATGTGTATTTTTAAATTATATATATATATATATATATATATATATATATATATATATATATATATATATATATATAATCCAATATTAATAACATTTAACATTCCACATGAGAACAATTAGAAATTTGTGTTTCAAAAAATGGATTTGTTCTGTCAAGATTCCATAATGAGGACATTTCCATTATGATTCCAAATAGCATACATAACAATGTATAGCCTTTAAAATATTATCATTGGAATTCATTCCTATGTTAAAACTCATCTACAACCCTTTCAACATATCTAGTTTAATAGCTTCCCTCTCATTTTAAAATCTATCCTATGACATTCCACACTATTAAACTAAATGATAATTTAACCAATATTTGTTAAGAGTTAACATTCTTTCATCTGCCAATCACAAGATTGGTAATTTCGACTTCATTTCCAATCCCAATAGTAGCTGGTAATAATTTCCCACACCCTAGGAAAATTCTGTTCCATGTATAGAATGTGTCCCCAATATGCACAATGGGTGTTGCTATACAAATAACAGACCAAAATTGATCCAACTCAATCATTCTGTTATCTGATACTCATTCCTTATAAACTGCTTCGTACCATCCCAACAATTTATTGCATGCAGTTAATAGATGTCTTGCTGTCTCCACCTCTATATTGCAGAATGTGAATAATCTTTTTTCTCTAGGGATCACCTTCCATGGTCCACCTTACTCCATGCAAGGTAGCATGCAATTTGGCTAATTGTTAGTGTCTTGGGCAATTTTGTTATGGTCTCTATTGTTGATTGAGTTAAGCTTCAAATACCCGCTGATATATTTTGCCCCAAATAATGAATGCAGATTTTCCGTACAAAGCGGCAATTTTTGTAAGGTTACCTTATACCCCTTGATTGTCAGAGCCTTCCATAATACCAATGTTTGTTGTTCGCATATTTCATATGTGAGAGAAGCACTTGGTAAGTCATCAACATACTGCAGGAATGTAGAACGGTTCTAAGTAATTTTACTGAAAATAATTACAGAGAGGTATTTTTTACCAAAACAATTACAATGAAAAAATGCTGCATATTTTTTATTTTTTGTTTGGGGGATCGCCTCCCAAGCCCCCCATTTTCCTATGTTTTTAATCCCAAACCAACCCCTCCCCATCCGTTTTAATCCCTTATCCCCATATATATTTAATTTAAAATTCAGTATTTCTCATTGTTAATTGTTTCGTTAATAAATGCCTCTCTGTTTTTTTTTCCCGATAAAATCACTGTATACCTGTAGAACCCCCAGGAAATTTGACATCACGTAAATCTTTCTTGAGGGCTTTGCTGAATAGAGTTTGGCTTTCTGTGTACCCCTGTGATGAATCGGGTCAGGTTAAATTGGTCGATCTAAGGATGAAAATGTGAAAGATATTAACTATCAAAGTATATAGGGACAGAGAAGAAAGCTATCATGAAACCCATCGACTATCATGAACCATGTAGCATTCGACAGCATACACCATAGTATGGTCGCCAGGCTTGGAAAAAATTGAAATGAAGGCAGCACTACTGCATTTATTGCTTGTAAATCATGAACAAATCTATACACATCCCAACATGGTTTCTTTACAGGAAAAATTGGGGTTTTACATTGGCTAGTTGCAGGCACCACTATTCACTGCACTAGCAATGAGTTGATATCCTGCGATATTCCGGCCTCCAGTTTTGGTTTGACCGGGTTTTGTGGTTGTCTCTGTAAGGGCTGGCTACGGTCCATTGGGGCTCATACTTTATAATGGTTATGGATATAACCCATTTCATTTGCATGCTGATACCGTAACTCCTGAGAAGCCTGAGCAAAAAGCTTCTCTAAATCCCTTTATTCTCTGTCTTGCTCATGACTCGCACACTTTTCGGTTCATCTTGCAACATTGCAATTACCACATTTTCATGCTCTGGGGGATATCTAAATACACCCCATCGTGGCTAAAATCGATAAAACATTTCAATATACACATCAAATCTCTGCCTAATAAGATTCCCTGGGGCCATATTGCTCAACAGAAAAGCGTGATATTCTGAAATTGGGCCAATAAAAAAACTGTAAGCAGTTCAGGCACAGGGTGAAACACTGGGCACGAGAAATGCCTGACTGTTTCAGATGACAATGAACCTCCTTTAAATTGTTAGCCTTCATTGTGGAGTGGTTTGTCCTTGTATCTATTCACCTTTCTTTGCATCTTGCATCGGGTACTCACCTTTCTTTGCATCTTACATCGGGACTCTCTGATCTACCAGTAACTAATGTTTACAACAGGGCATCACCCGTCAATTGATAGTCCGATAGATTATTCTGTTGCATGTTCGGAATCACTTTAGTTGTCATGGTTGGAAACAGAGACACAGAACGAGGAGGATGGCACATGGGCAACGTACTAGTTTTGGAAGCAAGACCGCACAGAGCAGCAGAGGTTCGAATCCCAGATCCATGATTAGCAACCAAACTCAGGTATAGTATTAGGTGCGTTGTTAAAAAAAAAAACCATTAAATACATAAATAATCCACCACCAATTGTTATGGAGCAAGAGGCGATTCAGGTCCCTATACGCCCCCCCCTGTTGTTTACAATACTTGTCACAAACCCACTTACATTTCCATGTGGGCCTCCTCTCCCATATCCCATATGCACACCCACACCCATTGAAACTTCTTGGTACAGGCCCCCTGCGATCCCTATTCATGAACATTGCTGATCACCCATGCTGATGCTTGCTGTTTGAAATTCTGCATGTGTAGAGCCATTAATTCACAGTCACCAGCTTCTTTTTTTGACGTTTTTACAAGAAACACAGTGATTTGCTACCGAAAGGCTTTTTTGACATCCAACACACCCTTTTTAGCTAATGCTGCTCTTTTAACAGTAACCCTTGCACAAATGCACCTACCAATCGCTTCCTGTACCATCTTAGCCAGTTTTTTTGTTCCTGAATGATGCGTAAAAACAACCTTCAAACAATAAAAGAAATCTGCTCGTGATTCATCTTTCCTCTTTTTTACAATTTGAGATTTTGCCCCCATCAGTCCTACATCGGAATATAACACCAGTCTTTTGTATCAAGCCATCTCTAATCTGGACAAACTCAGCAGCATATCCTACATCCTACATGTTCCGGCCTCTCCCTTCAGTCAAATGCTGACGCGCTTCGGTGGGCACAATCCCATTCAGGAGATGACTCATAGCAGCACATAAAGGATTGACAGTTCGCAACTCATCAGTAAACCCATCAGGCTCCTTTCTAAAATTTGGAAATTCTTTACACAAATTCCTCAAATCCCTAAGAGTCTAGGAGACATGAACTGTTAACCAGGATACCAGTTCTATGGATACCCACCCCTGGTAACTGTCTCCGTGGGGCTTGGGGATGTGCAGTTTCTGCATTATGAAGAGCACCTGCGAGGGTGCGGGAGGGAGAGGGACTGGTGGTGGACATGCTTTCTACGTGGCCAGCAGCTCTTGGGGCTGGGGTAGCACACTCGCAACTCCTTGGGGCTGTGTCTGCTCAAGATGCGCTTGCATCGGTTGTGCTGGTTGCACCCCTTACAATTGTGCTGCACAGTTTGTCCCTACACTTCCTAAGGTCTCAATATTGTCCTCTGCGCCCATTTCTTCTAATTCTTCCTTAAACTCTGTTAAATGTGGGCATAGTCACGAGAACAGACGAATAATGTCTCTCCCCTTCGGTTCTTTCCTATTTTTATTTTTTGATCCCCTCAGCAGACCACTTTAAGAAAATGCCCTGTGCCGCCAGCTTAAATCTTGACACACATGAGTAACAAAGGTTATCACAAAGTAATGACCACCATCAAAGGACACATGCTTACAGTACTATCCCTAATCACCACACTCACCCAACTGAGTTACACCAACACAAAACTTCACGCTCTCCTACAACACCACTCTGCCAGACACCACACAACTGACTTTACCAATTTGGAGCGCAAAACACCCATGCCCCGGAAAACTCACAAAATATCTAAAACTCCGGCACATAGCCCTAGCTTTACAGATATTGATACTTCAACATTGCTACAAAGCATCCTTGCCCTTTTCCCTCTGCTGCTAAGTGAGTTCCCTGCCGCGCCTCCTGCAGATCCTGAAGCAAAAAGAGGCCATGCAAATGTCAGACCTTGTGCTACACAAGACCCAATAAGGTGCAAAACAGAGCAAAGAAAAGAACATCACTCTTTGCCCATCCCAGGCAACTCCAACCACTGGCAGGGACGGAAATTAATATTGATTCTGCTGCAGTCAGTCCACAACACTGTATCCTCTCGTGTTCTGAATGGCTGGAAATAATATATATCCTCTAGTCAGATGACGTGATATGGAACTGAGACAGTGCTGCTTGTACATTCATCCAATTACAGGAAATAGCCTCAGAGCAACCACAGAGGAGAAATATGTTGGTCCTAAAACATTAAGGGCCCGATTCATGGAATAAGCTGTGCTGAAAATCGGGTACTTTCGCGCGAAATAGCAGGCAAGTCCCTGATCGTCGATTCATGGAACACAATGCGCTGGGCTTATCTGGGACTTGTGAGGAATCAGCACCGGTCCAACACGTCACTGCGACCCCACGAACACCTTGCGCAAGACTCCAAGCGAAGGGCCAGCCGGGACTGTGCAGCCTCCTAAAAAGGGGGTGGAACGCGTGGAATTAGGAAGAACAAGCAAAACGTTATGAGGGACGTTCCACAGTCAAACAATCGCACCACCCATACGAATGCAAAACAACAGTGTTCATGAAATTGAACAGGGATCGCCAGCGTGCGAAAAACCATGCACAAATCCCAAAACACCTTTGCCACGAGTTAGCAGGCGTAAACATCAACGCGCACACAAATAAATGCATATAAAGCATGCACAATCAACAAACGCACGTATACAGCCACAATGAATGCACCATTTGTTGCAGCAGTCATCCTGGGACACCGCAGGAGGAGGAGGATGGCCAGGACCCAGATCTTTCACCCAAGGACCAGCCTTTTTGGGATGCCTGATGACCAGGTCTATGCCAGGTATAGGTTCCCCCCATATCATCCTAGACCTGGTCACAGAGTGGGAAGATGACCTCACATCACCCACCCTGAGCCCCTTGCAAAAGGTGCTCACTGTACTGCATTTTTGGCCACTGGCTCATTCCAGCGGACCACCTTCATAGTCGGTGGCATTTCACAGGCCACACAGTCACGCTGCCTATACCAAGTGCTGGCAATGATAACTGCACATCCTTCTGTCCGCCAGCATATCTATATGCCCAGAACACCTGCAGAAAGGCAAGCAGTGGTCCAGGATTTTTATGGGGTCACGCACTTCCCAAAAGTGCTAGGTGCCATTGAGTGCACACATGTTGCTCTACGTTCACCTCGAGCAACAGAGCACATATACCGCAACCAGAAACACTGGCTCTCAATCAATGTTCAGGTTGTGTGTGATGCCAGGGGCATCATTACTGAACTGTATGCCAACTATTCTGGCAGCAACCATGACAGTTACCTCTTCATGATGTCCCCTCTACACCGGGCTCTGGAAGCTGGGAAGCATGGCAACACATGGCTCATTGGTGAGTATGAATGGCCATGCACATGCATGCATGTTGCACACAGACTAATATACACTGTCAACAAATGACAATGACACCATTCTCACCTCTACAGGGGACAGTGCCTACCCTCTGAGCACATAGATGATGGCGCCCATACGCAACCACAACACACCTGCCGAGGTAAGATACAACACTGCCCATATTGCAACTCAGGGCATAGTGGAGCGCCCATTCGGAGTGCTCAAGTCACGTTTCCTCCCTTAACCACTCTGGTGGTGTGTTGCTATATGAATCACCAGTAGTCTGCAGGATCATTGTGGCAGGATGTGTCCTGCACAGTGTTGCAACACATTGTGGCCTCCCGGTAGACATGGTGGTGGCACCCCATACACACCCACAGGGCCACTGCTTGTGTATGGCTGGCAAAAGGACACGAGGAGAGGCTGCACATACCCAGCTTGTGCAATCGTATTTCAGCTAAAATCCCTCCCCTATGGAGTGCACACAATCCCGCTACATCCCAGGTTCCATTCAATGATGACAATGGGCCAATCCACTATGCCCACAAAACCACCCTGGGAAAGTGCCCTTGGAAGTGCTAAATTGTGGGCATCCCTTAGAACTAAAAGACATTTCATCTTGTGTTTCCAAACGAAACACATTGAAGAGGGTGTACCCGACTACCACCATGCCAACCATTCAATTAAATCACCTCTGTCTCACCAAAACCATCCCATATGTAACGTAAAGGATATTTATACTTCGCACCATACCCACTGTAGTGGTCCCCTTCTGCTCTGGTGGATCTGAGTAACTAACATACCGGACAAATGTGTAAGCATCGATAAATCCAGAAACATCATGTCTGAGCTGAAAGTGTCATGATCTCTGCTTCCAAAAGGTCAGGGTTTTCCCAACTCCCTTGGAAGCAGATCCATAACCCAGGTTCCGAGTGCCAACCAGTCCCAATGGGGACCTTTTGGACCCAGTCCTGGCGCCAGTGGCACCAGGCTCATAAATATGCCCAGTCCCAGCGCTGGAAGCGCCGGGCTCATAATGCTTGGGTGGACTTACCTGCAGCAGATCATGCTGCTTACTTGCCTGCCAGTTGAGCCTCTGATCCTCTTCTGTTTGGAACTACTTTTCCTGTTGGGTGGGGCTGGAGCCACTCCCTAGATGCAGAACACTGGAACTCTTCTGGAAGGCAGGAACTCTTTTCTTACCAGGAACTCTTTTCTTACTTAGGCGTGGCTGTGGAAGGAGACACCTAAGCACTACAGGAGGCTATTTAAACCACACCCGGTGGATGAATCTTGCTTTGCGTTATTCTGCATCCTCTGCAGCAGAACGCTCATCGTGTCTTCTGCATCTGATCCTGGGCCTAAGGAAAAAGGCTTACCATCCTGAATCCAGTCTTCAGCAACACCTATAAAGACAAGAAAGAACAGGTTAGCATTCCGGCATCTGAAAGGCAAAGGCTTACCTACTCTTCCTGCGCTCCGGAGGTCTTCACACTGTATTCCGGCATCTGAAAGACAAAAGCTTACCAACTCTTAGCACGCTCCGGAGGCCGTCGGCGCTGCATCCCGCATCTGAAAGACAAAACAAGGTGCGTTTAAAGACATTGGGGAACTTTAATACTCACGTGCCATTACTCCTTTCCACATCTAACCCAGTGGGTATCCCGGCACCCTGCAGCCGCTCCGAACTTGTACCTGCAAAATAAAAAGACAGTTAGAGCGCATTGTGAAGCTGGCAACATTCTCTTACTTACGTGCTTCCAGGCGCTTCTATTCATCACACGGGCTCCATCTTCAAGGCACTTCAGCCCGTCATCCGCCATCGCCGGAACCCTGCAAAACAAGAGACATCATTATTAAAGACTTTAAAGACATTTGAGTTACTCGAAACTTACCGTTCTTGCAGTAAACGACGGACAGCAGTCCTCTGAAGTCAAGAGGCCTGCGCTACCTATCCGGTGAAGAAACTGGTTACAGCACCCTGCCCCGAGGCAGATGGAGAGCTCGGCATTCACTTACCTAAGGTGAGAGCGTTAACCTGTGGGGGTCTACAGGAGAGGAGAAGAGGAAAGAGATAGGGACACCCCAATAACCCCAGTTCATTAACCCCGTATTTTCTATCTGCAGACATCTTACTCTGCACGTCAGGCATACAGGGCACAGAGGTCCAGCCCAAAGAGCCAACCGGGTGCTGCACATCACCTTTGAAGATACGGTAGTCGCCCAGTCAAGACCGGCGCCTCTGCGAGAATCAGGTGAGCGTTACAGAAAGCCATACATGGCCTCAACTATTTACATGCACACAAAATGCAACAAGCACAATTGCAAATATATGCACACATGTCCTAGATTGTGCATGATGCGCACAAACATGTCCCTATTGTGGGGTGTAGAAAAGAAGTGCAGTATTGAGCCACAAGTTCCTCAACATTCCATAACTATCAATATAAATGAACATCTTACCTGTATCCTTAGCATGCAGTTGACAGTCAAATTTCATCCCATGAAATAGCCATCATTACCTGATGGAAGGATTGGAAGAAAATGAACAAAATGAAACATTGCAGCTAAAACATCCATGCACCCAAAAATTGAAGACCCACAGGCACCTCCCAGTGACATAGAACACATGCAAACAACAACTCACAAGACAACCATCAACATGTGTTCCAGCACACATGCACAAACACCTGCACACTCCATGCAAATCAAACACACAAAACACACACACTGACAAACAGCAACATCCCCCACACTGCCTGTCCCCCTCAATGACATGCAGCAAATGTGCATGTCACATATGCCCATTCACTAGACGATGGCACATACACAAGGCACGCATCCGTCAACATGCTGCATGAAAATGATAAGACATCACATATGCAGATAATTGATCCCACAAAAAAGCAGGGCCTCGCTGGAAGACTACCAATGACATGATAAGGCATACTATCACCTGCGTAGTATTAGGACAGTGCACTGCTCAAAGTCATGGGAGCACATTATTAATAAACCTATGTATTGGTCACTTGTTAGGCACTTACACAATTACCCAATATGTTTCTAAATGGACACAGAGCAACAGGTTGGGGACAGGGGAAGGTAGACAATGAATTACTAACAGAGATAAATAATAGAATCAATATTGCAAACAAGTCATGACAATAACTGGGAGGTGAGACAAACCCACTATGCCTTGTGAGTGTTACCAACATGCAAGTGTACAGGGGAGGGTGGTAAGGGAAAAGGTTCTGAGTTGTTCATGGAGAACAGCTCGGGGTGAAGTGCTAAGAAAATAAGAGATAAACATAAATGCAACCTCCCGTGGTGAGGCTGAGCGTGAGCAAGTGCAGTATATACACAGTTGCTTCGATGATACATGTGAGGGGTCAGGTCCCTGAGGACACATAGGGGACCTGCACATCAGTCACGCTACTGTATGATTAACATGGAAGAGAGGGGGAGAAGGAAGAGGAAAAGAGAAAGGGCTTGATGCTTATTGTGAATTTAAGGAGGTCGTGTTCAAGATGCAGAGGGAGAGCTATTACACAGAAGGCAGGCCGCAGAGGAAATTGATCCAGCAACAGCCCTTTCTATAGCAAAGTGCTTCACACGGAGGGAGTTGTTGCCAGAGGAACACAGGGATCTAGAAGGGGAGTATTCAATCAGGAAAGCGTTGAAGATAGAGTGGTACCCAGCCCCAGATAGCCCTGTGGACGATACACAGGGATTACAATGTAGTCAGTGCTGAGACTGTCAGCCAGTGAAGGCTTTGTAGGGCAGGAGAGATGCGGTCCCGGGGCCTAAGGAAAGGATAAGTCTTTCTGCCCTATTCTGGGTAAGCTGGAGGGGTCACAGGGTGGACCAAGGAAGAATAAGGAGGAGGCTGTTGCAGTAGTGTAGGCTGTAGAGAACCAGAGCACAGGTAACATTGAGTATATGGGGGATGGTGTGGAAGTGTAGAGTTACTTTGAGAAGGAAGAGCTGAAAGTGGGACTTCTTTTCAATGTCCAAAATAGGAGGGATGAAGGAAAGGATGGAGTCGAAGATGACTCCAAGATTCCTGGCTTCGGAGGAGGGGGAAGGGGCTGAGCCCATGGCGGAAGGCCAGAGAGAAGGGAAGAAGTAGGCTGCAGGGGATCCAATAAGGAGACTCTTATATTTGAAGGTGTACAAGCCAAGGTAATTTGCAGTGCACTAAGCCAGGATGGCGGAGAGGCAGTCAGGGTTGAATGAAGGTGCAAGTGTGTCAGTAGGAACTTTGCAGAAGAGTTGTGTGTCATCAGCATAGCACTGGAATTTGTGGGCGAATTAGACAATGAAGTGTTGCAGCAGGGAAATGCATATGTTAAAGATGCATGGTGAAAGAATGGAGACCTGGGGGACGCCACACGTGGAGGAGGAAGTAGGGGAGGAGAAAGGGCACTGAATCGTTTTGTAGGTAGGAATGGTTGGTTAGGAATGAGCTAAGCCAGTTCACTGCCCACTCCGAGATAACAAGTGTATCATGGAGCATTTTAATGAGGATGGAATGGTTCACTGTGTCAAATGCAGATGAGATATCAAGGAGGATGAAGACAGCAGGGGATTAGGAAATGAGGGATGCGAGCAGTTCTTCATGGGTGTTCAGGAGAGCAGTGTCCATGGCTCAGGGAGCTTGGAATCCACACTGGTATATATGTACAGTGACAACAAGTACGTTATGGGCGTTCATTTGGGGGAAGGCCAACTCCTCAAGCAGTTCCCCCAGGAAGAGGGTGATTGAAATGGGACAGTAGTGATGAGGGAGTGTTCCTTGTGTGCGGCTGTCAATGTTTTGCTGGTGGATTGCTGGTGGATTCACAGTCTTTCTACCATTTCACCAACTGAGGAGACAGACTTTTGATAAAAACCCCTGTCACTCGCGGAGCAACACGGAGTGATGAGGGAGTGTTCCTTGTGTGGGGCTGTGAACTTTTTGCTTGTGGATTGTCAGTGGATTCACAGTCTTTCTACCATTTCACCAACTGAGGAGGCAGACTTTTGATAAAAACCCCTCTCACTCGCAGAGCGACGCGGAGTGACAAGGGAGTGTTCCTTGTGTTCGTCGTGAGCGGTGTGAGCCGTGGTAATGGAGCCGGCTCCCGCTTTATTAGCTACAAGTCCCGCCTCCCCGCTGACCCGAGCGCCGTTGCAACGGTTACTGTCTGTTCTGGCAGGGTTCCGTAACGAAAAGCCGAGAGGTGATAAGGACGGTAAGGTCGCCACAATAAGCGGCACATTTGGGTTACAGAACACCTGCAGAAAAACTCTGATTCTTAAGTCTTGTGAGAGGATTATCCCTCTCCCCTCCTGCCCCGCCTGTCCAATGATATCCCCCGCTCTGTACACAGCCACCGCACTGCGAGTGCGAGGATGTGCGGGTGAACCAGGCTTCTTATGCTTGGGTGTATTGACCCCCCCCCCGTTGCAGGCGTGGGTGTTGGTGTGAGGGGTGCCGCGACACCGGCTGCAACGCCGGCTGCTTTTGATGCCCGCCCAGTTCAGATGAGGGGGGTTGTGGCTGAGGGTGAGCTGTCAGGGGGCTCCAGCTAAGTGTGTACAGCTACGCGTGGGTGTGCTTGTGCTGAAACACGTGTATGGGGTTGCTGTTGGTACTCTTGTTCAGAGAGGAATTGCCATACCATTTTGGTGCTGGACTGCCCATGTGGGCGGGACAAAGACTGATATGCAAATGGATATTTCCCATCTGTGAAAGGTACAGTGAGCAAAAAGCGTGTGCTGCAAACTCTCATTTTAGAACAGGTTATCATACCATGTACTTTCTGGAGAGGAGCACCTGCTACCTTTTTTGAAGTGCTTGTGCTTGTGCGGAGCACTTGAAAGCACTAGATGGAGTGGATGATAAGGCAGAACCTACTCCCGAAGTTAATCCTGCCCACAGGGGAAGAGGGGCATAGCAATTCTGCCATTGTCGAGGGACATGTACCCTTGGAAAGAAAAACTCTGATCAAAAAGTTCTAGTTCAGAGGAAGACGGAACACTGCATAAACGCTGCACTGGCGGGTGCTCAGTCTTGTGTGGGATGGAAACAAGTTGTGATGCCAACCACTTTTAAAACATCTCCCACATAACTGAGAGTGCTTGCGTGGCGAGCGCTGCAACACACGCTGGAGACCAAGTAATAACACAATAAGAAATCATGCAATAAAAAGAAAGAAAATGCTGAGATAAAAAAAGGCATCAACAAAAGGACTGCCCACACTGCCGTGTTTAGGAGCGTTTGCTTGCTGAGAGGGAAAATTAAGAACTGAAGGTTGTTCAGACCTTCAAACAGCCAACCACACAAACCACACAAACTCTAACTTGGAATCCGACGGTGAGGTCTTCATGATAGCCGATGACCAGACCTTTGGACACGGCCATTTAACCAAATAGACATTGCAACAAGAGGAAACCTTCCCTAAAGAAAGGAGAACTTCACTGTTTCTGGCGGATAAACTGCTTGCAGACCTAAAAAATATTAATGCAAAGTTTGTGGACCCATCACCTCAACAGAAGAACCTTCAAGTGAGTGAAAAAACCGACAGTGCACACTTGAAGTTTAAAGAGTTAAGAAATGCCAGAAGCAGGATTTACATGGAAAAGCCAATGAGAGAACGAAGAAAGCTTGCTGAATCGTATTGCCCGAATAAATGCAGAAGGATTGGGTCTAGCTCTAGTCCAATTGCTGCAGACTGCTCACAGAATAGAGAGAGTCAAAACAGCTCTCTACATCAAAACAGGATATGCAGGAGCAAACGTAATGAGAAAAACCAGGACTCGGCAGAGACCAAACATGACATCAGATGCTTCAGAAACAAGCGATGAGAGCAGTACTGATACGGACTCCTCGCTCGCCGAAAGAGAATTCCCTAAAGTACAGAGACATAATAACCTAAAGAATCAAAATACCTTAACAGGGCGGAGAGACCCTCAATCTGATTGTTTTGAATTAGTCGAGCAAGTGATAAATCAGCTGCGACCAAACATCATCTCAGCTTTGACAATAACTGTTGCTCCCTTGATAAACTCTATGAACACCTAAATGAGAGCCTAGGGGAACAAATGTCCTTAATGGCTGTAGTTAATACAAAACTAACAAAGATAGAACGATTGCATCAAGAGGAGAATATTAATCGCGCTAATGGCCAGTTGCATAATGCCGCTTTCATTGCACAAGTAAAGGAACAATTAAAAAATAGCCCAGATGATAAACGTCTTCTTGCTGAATTAGCACGTGAGGCCTTAGCAATACTAAAAAAAACAGCAAAAAATGGATGAAGAGAAGTTACCGCAAGCAAAAGAGGCTAGTATGAGATCAGCAGAAGTAATAAGGGAAAATAACGTGCCAAATAGAGAGACAAGCGAAAATAAGGATATGCCTCTGGACCAATCATCTGAAAAACCAGAGGATTCTGCAACGAACATTGAAGCTGCTTCAAGGCCTTAATCTCAGTCCTTTGTGGATCTCACAGACGCTGAGGAGAATAGTAAGACAAAACAGTCAGAAAAAATTCTGGCTTCCAAACAAGGAAGAAAAGAGATCCAACAGAGTGACAATATTGATGAAGAAGTGGATTCCTGTCAGCCCTCAACTTCCTGTTGGCCCTCAACTTCAGCAAATGCAGAGGCCATTATCGGACTTTATCGGACACGCCCTGCCCTCAGAGGATCAACACCGGGAGAAAATATTAGAGAAAAACAAAACGTTTGCCATCTTTGACAAAAATAAAAGGGAGACCCTCAATAAAGGTGAAGAGAAAGAAAAATTACCCAAAAAACAAATGAAGAAGACAAAAACATGCCAAATAAAAAGAAAGCTAACTCTAAAAACTCCTGTAAATTCTTGCGGAATATCAAATCTTTGAATGTAACGATTCAAACACAAGTAGCCCGAGACTAAGTTCCCTGGATCAAATTGCTCCAGTGGTATTTGAGAGCTCAGAGAAGAATCAAGATCAGGAAGAAAACAAAAATTGAAATTCCGGATGCCTAAACCTACTTGGTGAAATAAAAAATATGAAAGTACTCTTGATTACTTTTATGCTTCGAGAAATCTGACGAGTAATATTGCTGATCTAAATGTAATTGAGATGCAACACAGCGATCACGATCTGGTTAAAATTACTCTGTTAGGTCTTACACAGCAATTGCAAAGGAGAGTAAGAACAAAAACTTTAAGAATATACATGTGTATGACAAAGCGGTTGTAGAATTAAAACTCGAAATGCGAAGAAAAGTTATCAGGTCTTTCTCGAAAAATCCATCATCTCATTATACTGAATAGAAAATAGAAGCACAACATTCCTACAAAAAGTGGCTATGCTCACATAAAAGCATCATGATCCAGAATGATGCTGAGAAAATGTTACAAATTTTGACTACTAAAAATGCTTGCTCATTCTGGGAAGTAATTAACAATATGGTATTCCCCAACAAGCTATCCAATATAATATGGTAACAGAAGCCAACTGGTTAGACCATTTTAGAAGGCTGTTCGCCAAAAACATGGACAATCAACTTCATGATAAAAAAAATTAATAAGATGAGACATCATTATTGATAAGATTGACATCTTAGATAACATCAAAAGACTAAGCTCGTCGAGAGCCCCCGGCCCCGACGGACTCACAAATCAGATGCTAAAACTCCATTCGGAAGCATGGGCCGAATTTTGTTTCATTTTGTTCAGAAAAATCATTGCTGAAAAAAGAACCCCTGAGTCTTGGAAATCATCTATAATCGTCCCTGTATTAAAAAAAGGAGTAAGAACTGATCCTAAAAATTACAGGCCGATTGCCCTTTTGAATGTTGTGCGGAAAATCTTTGCAACACAACTACTGATCCAACTGACAAACTGGATAAAAGTGGCAGAAGTTGCCGAAAAACGACAAACAGGGTTTGTTAAATGCGTTGGCTGTGGACTAAACCTATTGAGAATGAATCTATTAAAAATTGAGGCAATAAGAACGAAAACAAAAACGTACTTAGCCTTCGTAGATCTGGCTCACACGTTTGATTCAATTGATTGTGAGCTACTATGGAACAAACATAGCAACTGGGGGTGCCCTGATAGCCTGCTCTCTGCAATTGGAGAACTGTATTCCGAAACAACGATAAAAGTCAGACTGGATCAACTGGGGACTCTCTCATCAGCGATTAAAACCACTAGAGGGGTGAAGGAGGGGTGCCCACTAGGAGCAACTTTATTCAGCACCTTCATCTCAGACATTGGAAGATCCCTTGAAACAATTAGATCATTTGATCCAAAAATAAATGGAAATAGATTAGGATACATTCTTTATGCTGACGACATCGTGATAATTAATGCAACACCTATCGGCTTACAGAGAAAATTGTCTGCATTGAAGGACTATACCGATGCTAATGGCTTGGTGATTAATCCATTAAAAACAGAGATATTAGTTCTGCAAAACCTAGTTGGTGCAAGCTACTTGAAGAAATTCACCTGGAAAATAGACACAAAACCCATTCGGCTCACCATGGAATCGCAATACCTAGGAGTGTTGATTAAAGGAATGGTTCGGTCAGAAATATTATTGTCCCTATGGTTCGGCCATGTGTTTTTAACCATAAGTCGATCGATCGTACAAGCATTTCCTATACACCTTACCTGAGTTTTCGTCTCTTGAACACAAGCGAAATCAGGCAGCAGGGCGCGGCCATCTTGTGATAATCTTATCACTTGCCGCATCGACCTGGGTGACCTGCGTTTGCGGCACTAAATCATATCCCCTGCCCCTGAACTGAACTTATATGTAACTAGGTCCAGTTTCGGAATGGGCACCCATATCATATCATACTTTGTTACACCCCCCACCCCTTCAATTCAATCCCTTTCAGAATGGTCCCTGCCTTTCAAGGTCAAAAAACAATAGAACCTTATACTGTGTGCGGGATGTGTGGGTCTCCCAGCTTCGAAGCAAAAATTCAAAGCTGTTGACTTTCACTCACAATGAATATACTTTCTTACTTTGCAACATCCAATGTCAACGCATCCATGAGAACATGATTTTTGAAGCACGGGCACAGGATGACAAAAATTGGGGGCTGTCACTGGTCGTTGTTCATTGCGCTGCTCTGGTGTATAGGGGAAACTTGCCAATGACAGAATGCCCCTACTCTCAAATTATAGTTGATGTAACACAAAAACTGAGTCGAAATGTAATAGGTCTAGTAATAGGTCCACCTCTGCTTATCTCATGGCCTCCTACCCCATGGCATGTTTTCACAGTCAGTACTTCTTGCATGCCTAGAATGTTTTGTGGCCTAGGTCTAATCCCTTTTGTGTGATACACAGATATTGAGCTGTTTGGGGAACTTTATGGCAAGACAACTGCCAAAACCCAAAGATTCTGACACACTGTTATCCATTGGTCATTTACACGAAAAATGAAGGTCCCACAGTAGCTCGACTAAACTGTGAAATATGAAAGCAATCGTAATAATTATACTATTTTTTTAAGAAAAGGACTAAGAAGATAGATTTCAAAAGACAAATTGCATGCTTTATTTGTACAGAATATTAAAACATTTTGGTGAAAAATAAAAACAGATGGTAGTCATTTGTACCGGGATTTGAACGATTGAACGAGCTCTGCTTTGGGTGGGCATGGCACGTTGGCAATGTTTTGTGGCAATGTATCTGTGCTCTGAACAGATTTGTGCGCAATTCCATGAGCATGCATCTCTACGACATTAACAATAAGATCTTTCACAAAATCGAATTCCATTTTGTCATATACTGGTTTGACAACCCATTTTTTGCTTCTTTTCGTAAAGGCCATAGTGTAGCGAAGCATCCCTACGTTTCCAGCAGTCCTAGATTGTTCCCGGCCTATATTCTTGTTATGCGCTAATACCACTAGTAAAGTCCTAAATTTTATCCCTTGGATGCCGAAATGCAATCTTTTTGGCCTGTACTTTAGGCACATATTGTGGAACACTTCCAAATCTCCTGTGTGACAGAATTCTGGGAGTCCCTTCAGATCTCTTCATAGAGTTTTATCAAACAAAATCTTCTCAAGTGCTTTGTGTGGAGGTGAAGATGGGATCAACCACCTCTTCTTCTGTGCCTCCTCTGGGGACAAAGGGCCATGTTCACATTGGTGGAAATGTTGGTTTTCTGTCCAGTGGTGAACGTTGGAACAGTGGTGCATTAGTGACTGCCATTTTTCCAATAGAATTTCCACAGACCCGTCACATGTTTTGGAGCTCCACCAAAGATGGTTGCTGAAAGACTGGGACCATTGTGAAATACTTTCAAAACCTTTTTTTTTCCCTGGCGCCATGATTTTTTTATTGATTGATTTGGCAACATGCCATACATCAAATCGATGTGTAATATTTGGAAACTGGTCTCTCATTGTCTTGGCTATTGAAACGTGTCTGTCCGTGGCTATGAGGTCGATTTGCATTCCCCTCGATTGTAGATATTGCAGTGATTTTATAAAACCAAGTTTCTCCATGGCCACTGAGGATTTACATTCGGACACCTGCACAACCGCCGAACTCACAATTTTCTTAGTTTCCATGTCCTGAAAATGGTAGGCGCAGAAAAATCCGGGGCTGTCACACTGTCCATCGCCGGCTAGCCTGAACCGTTTGTCAGAGAATGTACTTTGAATAGCCAATTGTTCAATGTTCCAAGCTTCACTAATGACAGGGAATAGATAATCACGTTGGTATTTGTAGTATTGCGTTTTAGAAATGAAATGGAGTCCCACAAACTGAAAGAAACTGGATAACTTCGCGAAACTAGAGCCACTGAAAAGTTAAGCTGCTGCACACAGTAGATTGCCAGCTGGCACTTTCCCCAGCATCGGTTGAGCGGACCATGAAAATGTTTTATGGAACTTTTCATAGGTGGCGTGTATTTTGAGGTTACTGCCTTGTGTTAGACGAGTCACGCTCACCAATGGCTTCCCACATACTAACCATCCCACTGAATGCACACATTTCAGCATCATTATAATCTCCATCAAGCTGCTGTTGAATACTATGTATTTGGCCTCTTTTATTAGATTGTCATCCGTCAACACTGTTGTTTCGGACTGAACCGTTGTTGACATATCAGCCAAACTGGACATACTATAGTCGATATCTTTGTCTGGTTCGTCGGTCAATAGTTTTGATGCTTCAGTCTCTGTCATTTCAACATCTGTTACTTGACCATGGATAGGAGAAAACATCAATATGGACTGTTTTTTGGGGGCCATTTTTTTGGCATGTGTCGATTGTGTCAAGTGCTCATCAAGTAATGTAAAACTATCTTCTATAAATTCACTTTCACCTTCATCTGGCGGAGCAGGCGCATTGTAGCAATGGTCCAAAAACACTTTGCTAGATTCGCTGGTCATATTAAATTCATTTTCTGGCCATTGGACATAGGCATCTCGAGTGTAAACACGCCACGCCTCAGTTAATAGTTCCTCCATGGTGAAAACAGTTTGGCAAGCAGCATCTGTCATTTGTTTCACTGTCTGTGTCTGCATAGTCCATACTCCATCGGGCAACTACAGGACAGGGATGTTCAGGGTAAATCCAACATTCATCGTTGTGCAATTTACATTATAAAAAAAGCATATAATGAAGGCCTCAGCACAAAACAATTGCCAAAAAAATAAAGTGTATATAACTAACCTTATTTTTATTTCTTTTCTTTGAAACCTTCTTTACTCTAACATCACTATCAGCACGCTGGCCCACCGACTCAGATCCACGTGCCTCCCGTTCAATATACGGATCGTGTATACATCCCTACAAAAAATAGTATCCTTTTAAAATAAGTCATTTGCATTACACATATAATAAGACCGACTTTCTTTCGTTAGATGGTACTGTAAGTATGCATACCTCTGGCTCCGGATCAACTGTAAGGTCTGGTTCCGGAACAACTTCAAGGGATAATGTAATTGTAGAGGACACTCCAGCATCTCCCTGAAACACAGTACTTGCATTAGTAAGAACGGAAATATTGGAAAATGGACACACAATTTGGAAAGACGAAAAAGGTACATATGAAAAGTAAAGTATGAATGAAACATTCTGTAAAATAATTACACAATATGTAAAAATGGTCAGATTATCTCGTCCAATTGAACTGCGAAGACCCATACCTCTGGCACCTGATCTACTACGAGGGATGTTGTAATTGTAGTGGACACTTCAGCATCTCCCTGAAACACAGTACATGCATTAGTAAGGACAAAAATATTGGAAACTGGCCACACAATTTGGAAAGACAACAAAGGTACATATGAAAAGTAAAGTACGAATGAAACATTGTGTAAACAATGACACAATATGTAAATATTATCACATTATCTAGAATTCTGTGCATAAAACCAGTCTGGAACAGACTAGCTAGGTAAGATTACCTGATACACACTCGAAGTGGTTGATGACTCCAGGCAAGACATGGATGTTGAATCTTGTTGCTTCATATTCGGTGGATAGTCATGGAGTTGTAAAGGGAAAGTATTATTCCATTTAGAAATTCCAACATTAAAAAGTGGCATGTTTGGAGACTGAATACGAGAAAATGATGCTTATGTAAATGCATAATATAGCATAGTTATCTGTCCCCATAAATCAATTTTCTATGTGGGTTCTCAAAAACAAGGACTGATGTTTAGCAAAATAGTAATTATTTAAACAGCTATTCAATCACATAAATATCGAAAGTATTATAAGTTACAATTACACCGAAAATACAGGCGTAAAGCTAGATCTGGAAGCGTGACTCACATGTGGCGGCATTTTCATGAATAAAGTTGGAATCGCGTTTGGGTGCAATTTACGAGTTGTTCTCAGTTGATTCCTCTTTGTGTACAAGGATGTGTCGTACATATCCGGGTTAAAGTGCAGGCTGCAGATGCGGTATCGATGACCCCTCTTGTCCTCCAAGACTTGTTTGACTCTACTTTCAAGCTCTTCTGGTGGATATCCACAATATCTGACCCATTCTCTTATTCGATCAACAGTGTTAGGGAATACATGCATTGTAATGCCTTCGGATTTGTCATGGGTCTTCGAAGGGCAACCGAAAATAGAACATGAAAGCATTGTTGTAAATTCTGCAAAATAAAGGTCAACATTATTAGAAAATGGGGGGCGCTGTTGAGCAGCCCGAAAATGGCTGCCTAGTTGCTGAGCTCCGTGAGGTGTGGAAAGGAATCCGGCCAAATCGGCGGTTTGCTTTGCTGACATCGGCCTATATCTGGTTGAGCTACTCCTGAACGATTGCTGCCTGCATTGCCCGAATTTCGGACTGAATCGGGCTACGGGCAACCCGCTACGTTACATCCAACTTTGTGGCCTGACCGCGCGCGCCGTCTCTGGCGCGGCTCTGGGCTTCGGCGGGCCTATTCGGCTGAGGCTCCGCCCCGAACCATCTACTGGAGCGGGCTTGGCTGCTGGCCCTCATCGCCCTATTACTGGGCTTCGGCGCATCGCAGGGAGTGGATTTCCCCCCATCGCTGGGAGTCGCGGCCCCTCCTGTCCCTGGCTGCGAGGGGCGGGGGACTTGGATCTCGTCCGTGGCCTCCTTGGAGAGCTCTTGGCGTGTGTGCTGTGGCGTCGTGCCCCGGCCGGGCCGCGGCGCCGGGGGAGCGGCTGCAGCTGCTCATTGCCCTGCCGGCTGCCTGCGCGAGCCGGGAATACGCCCGGGGCCCAGTGATCGTGGTGCGCGGCCCCGGTGCTGGAGATTTGCATACCGCGAGCAGGTGAGGAGTAGAGGGGGCAGTTTTGAATCACATTGCCAGTCCATCCGGGCGCTCTCCCAGCCGCAGTTTGCGCCTCCCCACCCTCCCTGGACTATACCTGCTTCTACACGCCCCGCTCCTGCCGCAGAGACATAGCCTCGCATTGGGGCCCTTATACCTCTACTGGGATCACCTCGGCGCTGGGGGCTCCGGGACACATCTAATCTGCCCAATAATCCTTAAGCAGGCCTTGTGTCACTGGCCTAAAGGCACTCACTCATAGATGTCCTGCACCTGCAGTGGCTGCACATTTCTTGCTGTTCCTGTTGGGGGCCCCAGCGGCATCACTTCTTCATCATTCCACTGCCCGACGGACAGGCGCCCGTCCAACTATGGCCCCTGATTTTACCCTAGCTGCTACATAGTGTGACCTTTCACTACCTGCTGTATTTGCATTGTGTGCTACATCCTCAATCATCATACTGGCATCTAGGCGCTGTGGCATACCTCTTGGAATCTCATTCTAAAGCAACACCACAGGGGAGTGTGGGGCTGACTATTCCTCCTGGTCCTTCAGTTGGGAACTGCACCTGTTGCAGCGCGCCTGTGGCCAGTGTGGTGCCAGGTCTGAGCTAACGGGCCCCCTCCATCATATCAGTAATGCCTAACAAATCTAGGGGGTCCAGCAAGATGGGCACCATGGATAAATTCACAAAAGCAACCCCCCTTGCCCTCCTCCAGCACATCTGCTCTGGATCTCACGGCAATGATGGAATCTATGGCTAAAAATTTTGCATCCTTCCATGAAAAACTCGATGACATCAACGCTAATGTGGCGTCTCTCAAATCTCGTGTCGACCAGGCGGGAGCCAGGATCACGGAGGCCGAAAATCGCATTGGGGCAAATGAAGATACTTTAAACTCACTGCAAGGCGTGGTGGCTACTCTGACCCGGGACATGAAAACTGTAAAGGCAAAATGTGATGACCTCGAATCCCGCTCACGCAGGAACAACCTTCGCATTATCGGGGTTCCTGAGAACACCCTTAAGGGGCGTATGGAATTGGCAGTTGAGACTCTACTTAAGTATCTCCTAGGTGACCCTGCCCTGTCACCGTACTTTACGGTCGAGCGAGCCCACCGTGCCTTATCACCACGCCCCTAGCCTGGGGACCTCCCCGGGCCTATAATTGCTAGGATCCTTAATTATAGGGATAGAGACCTCATCCTCCGCCTGGCCCGCGAGAAAGGAGACCTTCGTCTTGACTCACACACTATCAGTATATTCCCCGACTTTTCCATCGGGGTGCAGCAGGAGAGACGCCAGTTCCTTGGCGTCAAGAAGCTACTACGGGAACGTAATGTTCCCTATGCAATCCTTTTTCCGGCTCGCCTCAAGATCACCTTCAGGGACAAGCTATACTTCTTACGGTCTCGGAGGAAGTTGTGAAATTCATAGAATCTCAGATACCACTACATAATGCAAGCGAGGATCCTGATGCCTGTGACTGAATCCTAGTTGATCCCTTATCATGTAGCCTAGTCATTGCTGTTTATTCTTGATGTGCCGATGGTAACAACGTTACACCGCCCTAAGTGCGCATTTACACTAGATCTTCACATTAACTATGCCCGGCACTGTTTCCTGGGTGGCCATCTGCGGCCCTTCCTTGGCCCCCGCGGGTTTGTCCTCAGTTACTCACGTCAGGTCTCGCATTTACCCCAGTGCTCCTCTGCTAGCTGTGGCATAATGTGACTAACATGCATAGTAATGTTTACTATACCGCATGATACTTTGTCATCCGTATCTGTCCTGGTTCCGCCTCACGGCAACAGCGCACCCCACTGCGATTGCAATGTTCATTCTTGTTCTGCACCCCACTGCGAGTGCATTGTTGTTCTCTATGTCTTTAGTAGTTGTTGGCCCCGGTTGGGCCTTGAGGCAGGTTGGGCCAAGTTGGGGACGGCTCATCTGCACGCAGTTTAGGGTGGGTGGTGTTTGCACTGCTGATCCATGGTTGGTGGTGAGGGTGGGGGGCGGGAAAGGGGTGGTTTTTCAAAAAGGCACACGAGGTTTCGCAGCGCGCACACTGAAAGGCTGCATGCACGCCAGCAGTTCTAACTTTGGGAGCTCACACCATCACTGGAGGTGGGAGGTTCACTGAAACATGGTTATTGTGGATATTGATAGCTGCACTGGAATGTCTACTGTCATAATGTCCTGGAATATCCGGGGACTGAGCAATTACACTAAGGCCCGTAAAATTATGGCCTATGCTAGCAGACACAACTGCAAGATACTGCTTCTGCAGGAAACACACTCCAACAGACTCATTTCAAGGGCTGTTGCTCCCTTCTGGGGTCCTGCCAGATTCTTTACCTCTTTACCTCCTACTCTACTCAATCCAGGGGCGTCCTCACGATGATCCACAAATCAATTAAGTTTGTATTACATAAAAGCTACATCGACCCTGAAGGTCGCTATGTCATACTACATTGCACATTGGTCAATACAGAATATCTGTTAGTCAACGCTTACTGTCCCAACGTAGATTCTCCAGAGTTCTTCGACACAGTAACCACCATACTGCTTGGATTTGTGGGAGTGCGGATTATATGGAGGGGGAGATCTGAATCTCATCCTGGACACTGTTCTGGACAGGACTGGTACCGCTACCAGAGCTCTGTCTGGTGCGGCGCGCAGGCTGCGTGGCCACATGCAATCGCTCAACATCTGTGACGCTTGGAGAACGCTTTATCCTCAGCAGAGGGACTACACTTTTTATTCATCTGTTCACGACAGCTCGTCCAGGATAGATTTGTTTTTGGTCTCCAGGGAGGTCATGGGTAGGGTGGAGGGTACTAGTATCTTGCCCCGCACACTCTCTGATCACGCTCCGGTCATATTATCCTTGGGACTGGGAATTTCCATTCCGACACTCAGCACCTGGCGTTTTAAGTCCGAAGCCCTAAAAGACATTGGCCCTCATTACGACCCTGGCGGAAATCGGAAAACGATGGCGGAAATGCAATACCGCCATCGAATAGCGCTCGGTGCGACTATGACCCGTCACCGCAAAGTACGAAGCCATTAGCGACACCGTAGTGAACGCCAACGCTAACTGCACCAAGTACGCGCGCGCGCGCCATGCCAAACCGTAAATACCACCATGGCGCAAGGGTACGCGAATTCCGACCCTAGCGGACATGTACATAACGCCATCAAGCATGGCGGAAAGCACCATTCCGCCATGGTGAGAAGTACGGCATCGCGATTCAACCGTAAACGGCCCCACTGAGTGCCTGTACACCGCTCCCTGCCCACAAAGTACAACTCCCCGTAGGTGCAATGAAGTCACAATGCAACCAGTGAAATGTACAAGTCACCCATGCATGCCAACGAACAAAAGATTCACAAGAGGGGCCAATGGGAGCTGCAGGGCACAGATGGCACGAATACAGAAGCCATTCCAATGGACATGACCACAGTCCCCCCCCCCGAAACGCACGCAAACACAGGCACCTGTGACCAGCAATATTCCGAAAATCACAACATTCCACCAGTCCACCTGGCTGACCGGCGTCTGTTACACAAAACCCAATCCCCCGCCCCTGAGCATGACAACATTCAAACAGTCATATTGGCAGCCCCCATCCCTGACCTCACTGGGCTCCGTAGGCAAACGCGCCCAGCACAGTACCACGCGACTATACTCCGAAGCCGGAACCCAATGCAGATCTCCTCACAATACATCGCTCCCCAAATAGGAATATGCCACATCACTCGCAAAGAAGAACGCTACACGGCCCATATCAGAATAGAAATTTAATGCACAACTAAATCACCAAGCCCATACAGCCATTAGTCCATGAACTCCAAAACACATATCACCATCGTGGGCTGCATCCGCAAGGAATGACCAGCTACTACTTGTGTGACGCCCTGTTCCATCATGGCACACAGAGCCACATTCACGTACGAAAAGGCAACATGGAAGCGCACAGAACCGCATGCCCGTCCCAATGGGGAGGCACTAGTCCAGCTGAAAGGCCGAAATGTTGCTCCGAGCCACTAGTACTGCGTAAGGGCATGTGCCCAATGGCGATCGTCCCATAAGATCGTAATGCTGCTCCACTGATTAACACGAAGCAGCAGGTGTCGGGAGTAAACGCCATCTGCAGGAGTGGCATACAGATGGCAGTGGCAAAAGGGGAGGAGATACCTGTCAACCAAAAGAAAAGAAAAAGAACAGAATGGCCATCAGAACTACATTCGAACAACTCACTTCAATGATCACACTAAATCCACAGCCATATGCATGCTAGCCCACTCCAAAGGATCATCACCACCCCAAAACCACTTGCGACTCATAACTATCCATATCGAGGTGTAAACACCATCACAAACGAGTGTACGTGTGCATGCGTCTGTCAAAACAGATTCCATCAGATGGGAATGTTAACGTGCATGGACACAAGTGTCTGAAGGCGCGTCGAGACAGGGAGGGCTCAACAAGGCCAGATAGACGATGGTCCCACTATGGCAGCCCTGCATCACATAGCGCAGGGGAGGCGGATAGATTCCAAGAAGCCCTGTACATGGCAAACCCTGTATCAAATCACCTGCCCAAGCATCCATTCATCATTCCCTCATCCTGTCATAAAAACGCCAGAATATTTACTCACAAAACATTCGAAATTTCCATTGAGTCTGTGCGTTATGCAGCCTGCAAAATCCACAGTGCCCCAGCCCGTAATTCCAGTGTTGTGGAGTTACATGTATTTGGGAACGTCCGGCCTCATCGGCCACGTCACTATTGCGCACCCCAAACTATTCATATCAATCATTGCTCCTCGCCATGGCCTCTGTCTCAAGGACATTGAACAATAGAATGTTATATTTGCAGTCAGACCTGTGGGCATCTCCTCTCCGCTAGCTGAATACCGAAAGCGCCGGCCTTCGAATTCCTCATTTGCAACATCACGTCGAAAAGGCAACTGTGGCCGTTTGAAATCACAAATTAATCCAGCTAGTGCGGCTGTGTGTGAAAATGGCAACTGCCATCACCCACTAATGGGACGCCCCGCCCGTCGTTGCAACTCGGTACAGTGATGCATGAGGGCCCACCGTTACTCGAGTACTACGTTCCACTGACCCATCACAAGTCTGTTCGCGACTGCAAAGATTGTATGTGAAACAATGGGACCATAGCCGAATGTACATATCAACAAATGTTACACGGCCATCGGGTACAAATACATGATTGCAATAGCAAGATGCCATTCCTCGATTCGCAGCGTTGTGTGCGGGACGTGCTCGCCCAAAGGGGAGAGCAGCTTGCACAGGTGGAATGAATCACCACAGGTGGAGGCCATACAGCCTGAAAACACATAAAATGCACACCCAGTCTCCTCCCACAACCACACTGTGATGCCGGAAATGCATCTGAGGGACAGGGCCTCGGAATCCTTGTCCTTTTTCTGTTTTTACCGTGTGTTCTGTCATGTTTTCTGCCCAGGAGTCAATGAGGGACTCCTGGCAGTGCAGCTCTCTTTTGGGTTGGTGAACAGACCCATGGGATACCCTTATGGCACCCATGGGTAGGGGTACAACCCTGTGCCCCTAGTGTATGTTTTTGGGCACCTGTGGGTGGCCCACAGAGCAGGGTATGGGCTGGTGGCAGCTCCATGCTAAACTTGACAGGTGCTCTGGGTGTCCTCCATTTTGGGATACCCAGGCCCTGCCATTGGGATCAGTTGATTCCTGATAGGAAACAAGATGGCCCCTGTGGCCTCTTGCTTTCTATTGCCTGTTGTCTTGTTTTTCCCAAAGTCCTGGGAAGCCCTGGCTCTGTCCCTTCCCCCTGGCTGGCTGTTGGGTGGAAGTTCCATATATGGTGTTGTTGTGAAGGCCCAGCTAGACTGACTGGAGCCTTCCCAGTGACTGTATGTTATGGGTACCTCCTGTGGGTGGGACCTGGGTGAATGGAGTGTGTGACCAATATGCACTTCTTGTTGTGGTTGTCTGGTTTCTGGCATGAGAGACAAAGACTGAGACAGCCCTGCCCGAAACTGGCCTGAATGCAGTGTGTAGTGTTGAATGGCTGGGTACTTGTCCCAATCCACATTCCTTGTTGTGAGTGTCTGAAAGGGAGGAGTGTGGCCTGAATGCACTGTGTGCCTGATTGGCTGACTGACTGCATGAATGCCCTTCTGTGTGATTGGCTGCTGTGTGTGTGCCAGCAGTGTGGATGAGAGACAGAATAGTATATCTGGGGACCTCTCACCACTGGAGATTGTTCAGGAACGTTCAAGCACGTTCAGAAGCATTCAGAAGCTGAGTCTCCACTCAAGAGTAACTGGATTTGCTGATCCTCGACGTCCAGCTGGAAGAAGAAGACTTGCTGTGGCATTTGCTTCGACAGAAACTGAAGGTTGTCGAAATCGTCGAGGACTGACCCGAGAGAGGACCTGGTAAGGCGCCCTCTTCCCGTGCTCCGAGGGACCATCGAGCACCGCTGAATCTTCGCCGAAGCGCCCTGGAAGTCAGACCCTCGAAAGGCTGCCGACCCGAGACGGGACCGCCGAGGAGACCGAAGTGAAGCACCCGGACATCGACGCTGTCGAAGTCCATTGCCGTCGACCAGGGTTCGCAGGTCTGTGCAACCGCTGGAGGCCCGTCGAAGTTGTGTTGCCCAGCCGTGGGAACCACTTGACGCCGTGCCGCCGACGACCGGAGCCGTCCGCTCCTTGCCTAAGAACATTTGAATCGAAGGACTCTCTCGACCGCATCGTCGACCGCTTTTGTCCTGCCGGAGAAAGTCGAGGACGACCAACGCGCCGAGGAGAATCCGCCGGTGGGTTTCCCGCCACCTCACGACCCCAAAGACTCGAGCGACTCGACGCCCTTGCTGGGCTCCCGTCTCTACAATCTTTGCGGTCCAGAACTATTGTCATCGAGGTGCCCCGCACACCTCCGCCTTGCAGGACGCCGACGCCCCGACGCCGACGAGCACCGCTCGGACGAAGCTGCCGCCTCTTCGACATCGTTCTACCTCGTTTGTCGACGGACGTTCGACGCCCCGTGCCTCCCGCTTGAAAGGGAAGGCATTCAAGAAGGGCCGTCGATTCCCCGTCGCCGAACCCCGAGGTCTTCGACGTTTCTCGACGCCTCTCGACGATCCGTGACTCCTGCTTTAAAAGGGGGTCATTCAAGAAGGATCTGTCGACGCCTCTTCGAAGAACTCGACTCCACCAGGTACATTGGGGGGGTAAAAACATTGCAGGAGAGAATAAGACTATTGAACAATATATGGACTGGGCTTGTGTCATATCCCTTTATTTTACAGGTTGCCCAGGTGGGGGGATCTCCACACAGAACTGTGTCCAGTAGCTAGGGCCAGTCTTCTGCCTATTGTTTCAACCATCTTTTATCTCTCCTCTCTCTATTGCTGGTTTCCTTCCTATTGATCTGTGTGCTATTTTAACAGTATTGTGAATGCACTGTTATGAGGTCTAATATTAGTGGTACCACTTTAGAATTGTAGATATTTATCATTATTGGTTTTCCTGAGCACAAAGTGCGTTGTTGTGATAAGTGTACATAACCCTTGAATATTAATTATATAAAGACTGTGTTTTCAGTAATACAGTGTGTGGACATTCCTTTGTGGGGGCTTGGGGATACACTGTACTTAAGAACCAGCCTGCATCACCTCCTGAGAAGCTAGGCCTTGATTGCTCGTCCATTGCTACCATAATCGAGAATCTTGGCTGGGGTCTTCTGTGCCTCTCCTCTACCATATAGAGAGCGGAAGTACAGACCCCCCCACCGGTCTTGACAAGCTGGTGGCAGCGGTGGGATGCTTATGGTTTTAAGACTCAGTGTATAACCGTGCCACTTACAAAATATCCGCACTTTATTAGATTAAGGTTTGGGTGTGTACCAAATAACTGCATTACAGGCAATGGAGCCCATTGCAAATGGTAAATTGACTCGGATGAGCTTAGAGGCTCTCCAGAGTGCTTGTGAAGCCAGGGAGTTAGACTTTGTGGATAAGTCTAGGGCTGAGCTGATAGCTGCCCTGGTGGACTACCAGACTGATGGTGAAACCCTTGATGAAGGGGGGGATGCAACCAGTGAGGACTCTGCCCCTGGGGTTGTCGCTGAATCTGTTTCTGGGAATGCCACCATTCCTGCTGCCTCTGTTCCAAACCCCAGCAATTCCATGGAACTTGAGTTATTAAGGATGAAGTTAGCCTTTGAATATCGCAAGTTGGAAATAGAAGCTGAGCTTAAGAAAGAGGAGCTGGCACAGCAAGTGGAACTCAAGAATAAGGACCTTGAACTCAAAAGCCAGGACACAATGTCAGAGAATCCAGCTAGAGAAAGCTAGAGTGGAGACTTCAGCTAGATCCAGTGAGAGTGTCAGGTCCCCAGCCACCAAGTTTATGAAAGATTTGGTTGGTGTGTTTGTGGAGGGTTCAGATATCCTCCAATGGATTGAAGCGTTTGAAATGGCTTGTGCAATTCATGATGTAGATAAAAGAGATTGGGCTAAGTGTTTGTTAAGCAGAGTGCCTCAAACTGGATATGACTGTATTCTGAAGCTGAGTGTGGAAGAAAGGGGTCAGTATGAGTGTATGAAGTCTGCTTTGATTGCCAAGTTTGGCCAGACACCTACCCAATACCTTAAAAGGTTCAGGGAATTTAAGAAAAGAGAGAATGTGTCTTGGGTTGACTGGGTGAGTACTGCGCACATGAACATGATGGGGTGGATTGATGGATACAAGGTGAAAACTTTTGTTGAGTTGTCCCACCTCTTGTTTTTTGAGCATTTTTCTGAAGCCTGTTCACCAGAGCTGCGTCAGTATGTGGCTGACCAGAACATTTTGGACCCCTTTAAGCTGGCTAGGTTGGCTGACAAGTGGGTCTCCCACCGGGTGTCCCCTAAGGACTCCAGTGGGAAGGACAAGGACAAAGAAAAGGGGGCCTCTCAGAAAGCTGAGGAGTCCCAAAAGCAGTCACAGTCGGGTAAACCAAAACCTTCCTCTCCTAAGACCCAAAAATCTAGTGGGGATAAGTCCTCTGTGGGTGGGAATAAGAGTAGTGGTCCACCTGCTGCAAAGCAGGTTCCCAGTGGTTCCAGTACCGTACCCCGCACTCCTGGCACTTGTTGGGATTGTGGGGCTCTGGATCACAAAAGGGGTGACCCCAAGTGTAAAGGTAAGGCACTTGGAGTACAGGCTGTCAGCCTGACCTACCCTTACCCCGTGTCTGAGGTGGAGGCCACTGTCCTCCCCTCCTCTACAGGAATCACCTTTGGTGCTCCGGTAGAGATTTCCTTAGTGTCCCTTGGGGCCTGGGACCAGTACGCAGAAGTACTGGCGACTATCCCACAGAACACCCGTAGGTTTTTGAGAAGTGTCCTCCTGAATGGCCAGCCTTCTACTGGTTTGAGAGACACTGGGGCAAGCATGACAGTGGTGGACAGGACCCTGCTCAAGCCAGAGGACTACGAAGGTGCTCCTCTGCAAACCACCAGGTTAGCTGGTGGGCCTCCCAAATTATCCCCTGTAGCCTTAGTCACACTCATGATTGGCGACAAGACAGCAAAGCTTCCTGTCCTGGTTCAGGACAATGTCCCTGCTAACATTCTGTTAGGAAATGATCTAGTGGAGTTGGGGTTGATCTCGGATGGTCTTCCCCTGACTGCTGCTGCGGTCACTAGGTCACAGGTGACACCGGGTCTGGCTGTGAGTCAGGTACCCGAGCCAAAGGCGAGGCCTAAGGCAAGAAGAAGGAAGACCAAGAAGGCCACCTCTGTGGAGGGAACACCTTCTCTTCCTGCTGTTCCGACAGCACCCATTGGGATCCATGCTCCGGACGGGCTGGGTCCAGTGGAAAACCCAAACTCAACTCCTGTGGGAGAAGAGACAGAAGACTCTCCTGTGGGAGAGGTTCTCAACCCGGAGGATCATCCCGACCTTCAATGCTTGTTAGCTGAAGGGGGACCCTCCCGGGCAGACTTCTGTAAGGGACAGAGAGAGTGCCACTCTCTCGAGGGCCTGAGGAAACAGGCCCTGTCCCAGGCACAAGGTGAAGTGCCTAGGACATTCAAGATTTATTGGGAGGGTGAGCTCCTTGTTAGTGAGCCCACTAAGCCCGAACCTGGTGCCCGCAAGAGGTTGGTGGTACCCCAGGTTTACAGGCCCTTCCTACTGCAGTTGGCGCATGAGGTGCCCTTGGCTGGTCATCTTGGGACCAAGAAGACTAAGCAGCGGCTCTCTGCCCATTTCTACTGGCCACGGATGGGAGTACAGGTGGAGTCCCACTGCAGGACCTGCCCAACTTGTCAGTTGTCTGGCAAGACTGGAGGCAGGGTCATTGCCCCACTGCAGCCATTACCAGTGGTTGGCACACCATTTGAGAGGGTGGGCATCGACATCGTCGGTCCCCTTGACCCTCCCACTTCAGGTGGACATCGGTTCATCCTGGTCTTGGTAGATCATGCCACCAGGTACCCTGAGGCAATACCCCTTCGGACTGTTACTGCCAAGGTGGTTGCCAGGGCTCTCCTGGGCATTTTCACCCGTGTTGGATTCCCCAAGGAGGTTGTCTCTGACCGAGGATCCAACTTCATGTCTAGTTACATGAAAACCATGTGGAAAGAGTGCGGGGTAACCTACAAGTTCTCCACCTCTTACCACCCCCAGACCAATGGTCTGGTTGAGAGATTTAACAAAACTCTCAAGGGCATGCTAGGTGCTTTGGAAGAGCCCCTAAGGAGGAAATGGGATCTCCTCCTGCCATGCCTGCTGTTTGCTTACAGAGAGGTACCTCAAGAGGGTGTTGGTTTCAGCCCCTTTGAGTTACTCTTTGGACATCCCGTGAGGGGGCCCCTCGCCTTGATCCGAGAAGGCTTGGAAGCCACCCCTCCAGGTCCCGCCAAGCAAGTGGGGGACTATGTGTTAGGCCTCAGGCGGAGGATGACACAAATGATGGGTCAGGCAACAGCAAATCTCAGGGCCAGCCAGGAATTGAATAAGTACTGGCATGACCTGAAAGCTTCGCAAGTGGATTGGACTCCGGGACAGGAAATCCTTGTGATGGAGCCTACCAAGCCTAGAGCTTTGGCAGACAAGTGGACTGGACCCTTCAGGATCATCTCCAAGATGGGCGAAGTCAATTATCTGGTGGACATGGGAGCCTCTGGGGTAGCCCCCCAGGTATTCCATGTCAACAGGCTCAAGCCTTTCCACAGGCGAGCAGAGGTCTCATGTCTCTTGCTAGCTTCAGGGCAAGAAGAGGATGAGAGTGAGCCCCTTCCTGATTTGCTGCATAGCAACCCTCAGGATGGCTCAGTGGAGGGAGTACAACTCTCTCCAGATTTGACAACAGAGCAGCAGAGGGCCTGCCGGGCTTTGCTCCAGCAGTATGCCCCTCTGTTTTCACTGACACCGGGCCTTACACCGTGGTGTAAGCACGAAATTGACACTGGTGACAGTGTGCCTGTCAAAAGCAGGAGCTATCGTATGTCAGATACCGTCAAAAACCACATCCAGGCTGAGGTCGCCAAGATGTTGGATCTGGGTGTTATTGAACCCTCCACCAGTCCCTGGTCCAGTCCAGTGGTCCTTGTCCCCAAGGCAAGTTCCCCGGCGGGTACCAAGGATTGGAGGTTCTGTGTGGACTACCGAGGAGTCAATGCCGTCACCAAAACTGACGCACACCCATTGCCCAGGGCTGATGAGCTCGTGGACACTATAGGTGCTGCCAAATTGGTGAGCACCTTTGACCTTACCTCAGGCTATTGGCAAATAGCTCTGACGGACCATGCCAAGGAAAAGACGGCATTCTCCACACCTGAGGGACTCTACCAGTTTAGGGTCATGCCCTTTGGGTTGAAGAATGCCCCTGCCACCTTCCAGAGATTGGTCAACCATGCGCTCAGTGGGCTGGAAGCCTTTTGTGTGGCTTACTTAGACGACATTGCCGTCTACAGTTCCACCTGGGAAGAGCATTTGACACATCTGGATAAGGTGTTGCAGGCCTTGAAAAGGGCTAACCTCACTATCAAGGCCACCAAGTGCCAGATAGCTCAGGGGAAAGTTACCTATCTTGGTCATGAGGTAGGAGGGGGTCAAATCCAACCTCTCTCCAGTAAAGTACAGGACGTACAGAACTGGGAGACTCCCACTACTCAAACCCAGGTGAGAGCCTTTTTGGGCCTCACTGGGTACTATCGCAATTTCATGGCAGACTATGGAACCATAGCTGCACCCCTGACAGCTCTAACTTCACCCAAACAGCCTAGGAAGGTTAATTGGACTGAAGACTGTCAGAGGGCCTTTGATGGCTTGAAAGAAAGTCTGTGTAGGGCACCTGTGTTGAGTGCGCCTGACTACAGCCGACCCTTTATCGTCCAGACGGATGCCTGCGACACCGGAATTGGAGCTGTCTTGTCCCAGTTAGATGACAAAGGGAGAGAACATCCTATCATATTCATCAGTAGACAACTCAAGGGTAGAGAACTTAGGTGGGCTACTGTTGAAAAGGAATGTTTTAGTATAGTTTGGAGCCTTAGGCGTTTTAGGCCCTACCTTACGGGGTCCACCTTCAAGGTCCAAACAGATCATAAGCCCCTGAAGTGGCTTATGCAGATGAAGGGTGAGAATCCGAAATTGCTCAGGTGGTCGATTAGCCTACAAGGGCTAGACTTCACCATAGAGCACAGACCAGGGAAGAGTCACGATAATGCAGATGGCCTTTCCAGAAGGTATGTTGACCGTCTGGATGAGGGTGTCTATCCCGTGGGAGATTAGGCACCCTCCACCTCAGTCTGGGGGGGGCGACTGTGATGCCGGAAATGCATCTGAGGGACAGGGCCTCGGAATCCTTGTCCTTTTTCTGTTTTTACCGTGTGTTCTGTCATGTTTTCTGCCCAGGAGTCAATGAGGGACTCCTGGCAGTGCAGCTCTCTTTTGGTTTGGTGAACAGACCCATGGGATACCCTTATGGCACCCATGGGTAGGGGTACAACCCTGTGCCCCTAGTGTATGTTTTTGGGCACCTGTGGGTGGCCCACAGAGCAGGGTATGGGCTGGTGGCAGCTCCATGCTAAACTTGACAGGTGCTCTGGGTGTCCTCCATTTTGGGATACCCAGGCCCTGCCATTGGGATCAGTTGATTCCTGATAGGAAACAAGATGGCCCCTGTGGCCTCTTGCTTTCTATTGCCTGTTGTCTTGTTTTTCCCAAAGTCCTGGGAAGCCCTGGCTCTGTCCCTTCCCCCTGGCTGGCTGTTGGGTGGAAGTTCCATATATGGTGTTGTTGTGAAGGCCCAGCTAGACTGACTGGAGCCTTCCCAGTGACTGTATGTTATGGGTACCTCCTGTGGGTGGGACCTGGGTGAATGGAGTGTGTGACCAATATGCACTTCTTGTTGTGGTTGTCTGGTTTCTGGCATGAGAGACAAAGACTGAGACAGCCCTGCCCGAAACTGGCCTGAATGCAGTGTGTAGTGTTGAATTGCTGGGTACTTGTCCCAATCCACATTCCTTGTTGTGAGTGTCTGAAAGGGAGGAGTGTGGCCTGAATGCACTGTGTGCCTGATTGGCTGACTGACTGCATGAATGCCCTTCTGTGTGATTGGCTGCTGTGTGTGTGCCAGCAGTGTGGATGAGAGACAGAATAGTATATCTGGGGACCTCTCACCACTGGAGATTGTTCAGGAACGTTCAAGCACGTTCAGAAGCATTCAGAAGCTGAGTCTCCACTCAAGAGTAACTGGATTTGCTGATCCTCGACGTCCAGCTGGAAGAAGAAGACTTGCTGTGGCATTTGCTTCGACAGAAACTGAAGGTTGTCGAAATCGTCGAGGACTGACCCGAGAGAGGACCTGGTAAGGCGCCCTCTTCCCGTGCTCCGAGGGACCATCGAGCACCGCTGAATCTTCGCCAAAGCGCCCTGGAAGTCAGACCCTCGAAAGGCTGCCGACCCGAGACGGGACCGCCGAGGAGACCGAAGTGAAGCACCCGGACATCGACGCTGTCGAAGTCCATTGCCGTCGACCAGGGTTCGCAGGTCTGTGCAACCGCTGGAGGCCCGTCGAAGTTGTGTTGCCCAGCCGTGGGAACCACTTGACGCCGTGCCGCCGACGACTGGAGCCGTCCGCTCCTTGCCTAAGAACATTTGAATCGAAGGACTCTCTCGACCGCATCGTCGACCGCTTTTGTCCTGCCGGAGAAAGTCGAGGACGACCAACGCGCCGAGGAGAATCCGCCGGTGGGTTTCCCGCCACCTCACGACCCCAAAGACTCGAGCGACTCGACGCCCTTGCTGGGCTCCCGTCTCTACAATCTTTGCGGTCCAGAACTATTGTCATCGAGGTGCCCCGCACACCTCCGCCTTGCAGGACGCCGACGCCCCGACGCCGACGAGCACCGCTCGGACGAAGCTGCCGCCTCTTCGACATCGTTCTACCTCGTTTGTCGACGGACGTTCGACGCCCCGTGCCTCCCGCTTGAAAGGGAAGGCATTCAAGAAGGGCCGTCGATTCCCCGTCGCCGAACCCCGAGGTCTTCGACGTTTCTCGACGCCTCTCGACGATCCGTGACTCCTGCTTTAAAAGGGGGTCATTCAAGAAGGATCTGTCGACGCCTCTTCGAAGAACTCGACTCCACCAGGTACATTGGGGGGGTAAAAACATTGCAGGAGAGAATAAGACTATTGAACAATATATGGACTGGGCTTGTGTCATATCCCTTTATTTTACAGGTTGCCCAGGTGGGGGGATCTCCACACAGAACTGTGTCCAGTAGCTAGGGCCAGTCTTCTGCCTATTGTTTCAACCATCTTTTATCTCTCCTCTCTCTATTGCTGGTTTCCTTCCTATTGATCTGTGTGCTATTTTAACAGTATTGTGAATGCACTGTTATGAGGTCTAATATTAGTGGTACCACTTTAGAATTGTAGATATTTATCATTATTGGTTTTCCTGAGCACAAAGTGCGTTGTTGTGATAAGTGTACATAACCCTTGAATATTAATTATATAAAGACTGTGTTTTCAGTAATACAGTGTGTGGACATTCCTTTGTGGGGGCTTGGGGATACACTGTACTTAAGAACCAGCCTGCATCACCTCCTGAGAAGCTAGGCCTTGATTGCTCGTCCATTGCTACCATAATCGAGAATCTTGGCTGGGGTCTTCTGTGCCTCTCCTCTACCATATAGAGAGCGGAAGTACAGACCCCCCCACCGGTCTTGACACACACCCACTCCGAAATGCTACCGGCAGGACTCGCGATGTTGGCCCTGGGGGACTTGATAGCACTGCAAGTACTGCAACTCCAAGAAGAAGACGAACACCAACTACAACCGGCCGCACGGAGGAGAGGCAGGAGGAGGAGGAGGCCAAGGCAGGGCCAGCAAGGGCCGCCAGCACAGCCACTACCACCACGCAGGCAGCCCGCAATCCCACGCCTCCGAGCACATCCGTTCAACCTCACTGATGAGCAGATCCACACCCTCTACCGTTTGGACCGGGACACCATAGCCGCAATAGTGGACATGACACAGGCTGACCTTGTCAGCATGATAGATAGCCCAACCGCCATCCCACCCCTACTGAAGGTGGTGTCTGTACTCCACTTCCTGGCCACAGGCACCTACCAGCACACAGTCGGACAGTTGCATGGCATTTCTCAGCCACTGTTCTCACAGACACTATTGCAAGTGCTCGATGCCCTCCTGCAGCACGCAGACGACTACATCTCTCTACCACGCTCGGAGCAGGAAATTACCAACACAAAAGTGGGATTCCATGCACTTGCCGGCATACCGGGTTGCATTGGTGCCATCGACTGCACCCATGTGGAATTGGTCGTCCCACATGTCATGGAGGCCCAGTACCGCAACCGAAAACAATTTCATTCCCTGAATGTACAGATGGTGTGTGACTCCAACAGGATCATTACACATTGTTGTGCCAGATTCCCTGGATCAAACCATGATTCTATGGTCTTGAGGAACTCTACTATACCACGCTACATGGAGCGACACGCAGGGAACAGATCCTGGCTACTCGGTGAGTCTCTTTTCATGCATGATGATGCGGGGTATGTGATGCGGCAATGACCTGGCAGGAAGGGGGGGGGGGGGTGTGCGTACGTAGCAATGGCATTCCACATCATACGTTTATCGTCCACATACAGGTGATGCTGGGTATCCACTGAAGAGATGGCTCCTCACACCAGTCCGGAACCCACGGGACCAGCAAGAGGAGGACTACAACCATGCCCACTCACGTACCCGTGTAGTCATTGAACAGGCATTCGGCCTACTGAAGACTCGTTTCCGCTGCCTCAGCAGGTCTGGCGGGGCACTCCTGTACCGCCATGAGAAGGTTGCTAAGATGGTCATGGCATGTGTCATGCTCCACAACATGTGCGTACGTAGAAATGTGCCCATGCCCCCTGACGCAGAACTGCTAGCACCTGATGATGGTCATGATGAGGGTGGGGATGTGGCAGCACCTCAAGGAGTCTGCGAGGCACCGGAGGGCCGTGACATTCGTCAGCATCTCATTGATGCATGCTTCTAGCACTCACGCCTGGTGGCTGATACATGGACACGGGACTCGTGGCACTGTGTGTGTCTGGTACATGCACAATATGGACTGTACGCCTATGATGGCCTAGTACACAAAGATCATTGTCCACACATCTCATTGGTTGATCGTGCACTGTTTATGGCATATGTGATATCATGTTGAACACCCTATCGACCCGCCACCCTAGTGAGCCCAACACACCCCCTCCACCCTCCTACCTCCCCCCCGAACACCAGTGTCCAAAGATGCTCATTGTCAGTGGGCTGTCGCTATTGCAAGCCCCCTCTGCGGGTGTCAGGGGCACCCCTGCCTGTGGAGCGCAGGTTCCTCCCAGATCTACGTTGGGGGCTGCCCTGGACGGAACTTGCAACGGATGATGTCTCTGCCTGCTCACGTCCATGCATGTCCCTAAGGGTTTGTGAGAGCTCAGTGAGCACACGGCGCACTGCGGCAAGTTCGGCACATACGTCTTTGGACGTCGCATGCAGTTCCCCCCTCAGGCTCTCGGTGCTACTCTCCATTTGTGCCCTTAGTGTCTCTGTACTTCTCTCCATTTCTGCCCTGAGTGTCTCAGTTGATGTTTCTATGTCTGCCTTAGTGCGCCCACATTCATCGGCATGGTCCTTGAGGAGCGTGGCCAGTTGCTGCTGTTGCACGATTAACTGGTCGAGGGACTGTTGCCTCTGCTGGGCCATGGCCATTTGCGGGGGTGTCACAGAGGGGCTGTTGACCTCATGTTGCCTTGCCACAGGGCTTGTGGGGGATGGATAGTCGTCGTCTTGTGGGTGCCCCTGCGTGGTATCCTCATGTTGTATGGGATGGGACAGACAGGGGGAATGGGACAGGTCATGGATGGATCTGACTTCGACATCCCCGTCTTCTGTGTCGGAGCATGCTGCCATCATTGGGGTGTCACCTATGGTGCTGCTGCCACCAGAGGCAGTGCCTTCTGTGGCATCCGTTGGGGGGACCTGTGGTGGTGGTGTTGTGGGCATGCTGGCTGCTGGGGTGCCTGTTGATGTTCCCTCCTCTGTGCTGCCACCTGATGTGTGCTGCTGCCGTGTCTTGATGCGTGCAGCTGAGGTGGAGGGTCTTTGGCCGTTGGTCTTGGCCCTCTTTGCAGGTGCGCTGGTAGGGGTGTCCTGATGCTCGTCGTTTGGATCAGACCCTGTGGTGGAGTAAAGGAGGGCGAGGGTTAATAATGGGTCTATGGGTATTGGAATGGCATTGTATCACATGCATTGGGGTGGTACCTGAGGGTGATTTGGGTCGGGGCCTTGGAGGTGCTTTCATTTGTGTGTGGAGTGAGGGTGCAGTTGTTTGGCAGCCTGCAGTTAGGGTGTGCCTGCTGCACGTGTAGTGGGTGTTTTAGGGGTTTTTAATTATTTATGTATTTATTGTGAGTTTTAAAGTGCACTATCAGGGCGATGTGTGTGGACGTTCTCCTGGACATGTGTTTCTGTTGCACTATGTGGACACATGGTAGTTCACATGATTGGACATTGTGGATTTAGCATTGTTTTATCTGGCCCACCTACCTGAATCTTCGGATGTCTGCACTCCTTTCTCCATCCCTCCGACTCCCTCTATGCTCTCCATTCCGATGGTGGAGGCACAGATTTCTTCCCAGGGGGTCAACTTGATGGGTGATTCTGGGCCTCGCCCGGTGGCTGTGGCAATGTTGCGGTTGGCAGAGAGTATGCTGCGGACGCGTATCCGCAGGTCGTCCCATCGCTTTCGGCATTGCTGTGGGGTGCGGGGTGCGGTCCCCACCGCACTTACCCGCTGTGCCACCAGAGCCCATATGGCCTTCTTGTTCGCAAGTGCCGTCCTGGTCATTTGCGTGGAGAAGACGATGGCAGCATTCTCCTGGAGGGTCTCTGTTAGCATGGTGAGTTCCTCACGGGAGAAGTGGACCTGCCGCTTGCGGTCGCACGCTTTCTTCGCTACTTTTCCCATTTTTCTTGGTTTCGCTAGGGTGGATGACGGGTTGGGGTGTGTCTCGGGGTACTGTTCTTAGTGGTTGTGTGGTTTTTGTGGTTTTATAGGTGTACGGCGGGATGTTTCCCGTTCCGGGCCCATGTTTTTACTTCCGTTTCCGTATATTTCCGGTCACCGTACTTTCCGGTAGGCGCACTCTGCGGTGTCCGCTGTGATGGGTGGCGGTATTGCACCTAGGGCGACGTACGGCGGCGGTGTGGGCCGTTTTGGGGTCATTTCCGCCATCGCGGACTTTGCACTTCCGCCATGCCGTGGTGCTCGTGCCCGATGGGTCGGAATGGGCCGCACTTTGCTCCTTCGTGCAATGGCGGAAACGCTATTTACGCTGTTGCGGTCCGGTCAGTCACTTTCCGCCAGGGTCGTAATGAGGCCCCTTGTGTTTAAGTCTGGCATACTCGCTGACATTGAATCGTTCTTTGAACTCAACTCCCTTCAGGACACGTCCGCCGCGGTTAGATGGGACGCATTTAAGGTGTACATTAGTTGTATGTCTATCTCTCGGGAGGCTGGGGTGTTGAAATCTATTAGAGCTGCCCTTGATCGCTCTGAGATCAAGCTAAAACGGCTGGAGCAGCTATGTGCCGCGGGTGCTGACCCCAATATACTCGCCCAGATCTCAGATGAACTCCAAGTATACAACACACTAGCTACCAACGAAATTCAATACTTCAGTCGCCCACAGGCAGCCAGGAAGTACGGTGAGGGGGACAGACCCGGGAAAACCCTAGCGACACTTGTGAGAGGGGAATCGGGCCGCACGCAAATCACTTCCAGCAAAGATCAATATGGCAATGCTCGATGGGCGGACCAGCAGATATTGGATATATTTGCTGAGTTCTACAGGTCCCTTTATTCTCAGCCCGCTGAGCATACCGAACATCATATGCGTGAGCTCCTTGATCAGATCCCCACTACAGAGATCTCTTCTTCTACCCGGGACCAACTAGACTCCCCGATTACACTGGACAAGATAGTGTCGGCCATCTCGGACTTACCCAAAGGCAAGGCGCCTGGCCCTGATGGCCTCACCACAGGCTTCTATCAAGAACATGTGGCCATTCTGGCCCCCCGGCTGTTTGAGGTCTGGAATGAGGCACTTCGTGCCTCTATCCTTCCCCCTTCCATGCGTGAGGCTGTTATCACGGTGTTGCTCAAACCGGGTAAACCTGATGACGAGTGTGGGTCCTATAGACCTCTCTCCCTCATGAATCTTGACACAAATATTTTTGCTAAGATCATTGCTAATCGCTTTCTGCCCATTATGACACATTTGGTACATGAAGACCAGGCAGGCTTTGTCCCCGGCAGGTCCACCTCTCATAATATCAGGAGATTGTTTAATGTCATGTCCCGTGTGGATCAAGACGTCCAGGCTGTAGCGGTTACGTTGGACGCTCAAAAAGCCTTTGACATGGTCTCTTGGAAATACATGTGGCTGGTGCTTGAAACAATGGGTGTTGGCCCGAACATGATTGGGTTCATCAAACTACTGTATACCTCCCCCGTGGCGCGAGTAAGGGCTAACTCACTGACGTCTGAGCTTTTCACGCTATTCAGGGGTACCAGGCAGGGTTGCCCCTTCTCCCCGATCCTCTTTGCGTTGGTGATAGAACCAATGGTGGACTTTGTCCGTGCACGGCACTCCCGTAAAGGGTTAAGACTGGTAGAGGATCCCGAAATTATATCCCTATATGCGGACGATGTCCTATTATATGTCAGAGATCCCAAGACCCACCTTGATCCCATATTAAGAGACATCACCCGCATTGGCACCCACTCCGGATTTACAATTAATTATTCAAAATCTGAGATCTTCCCGCTCACTAAATCTACCCTACAGCCCACTACCAAATATCCCCTGCGCTGGTCCCCGGAGGGTGTTAGGTACCTAGGTGTGCAGATATCCCTCACCAAATGCACTCTGCTTGCTGATAACTACACAGAGGTGGCACGGACGGTTGAGACTAAAATCTCACGATGGCGCCCTCTTCCGTTGTCCATTGCCGATCGGCTTTCTCTTATTAAAATGATTTTGCTCCCCAGGCTCCTCTACACTTTTAGTAATATACCTATATGGCCTGGGAGGGCATATTTCACTAAATTGCATACGCTATGTGCACAATTCCTATGGCACTCTGGTGCGATGCGCAAGAAGTGGGCTGACATGGCGCTCCCGTACAAACGGGGGGGTATTGCGGCTCCTGACCTGACACTCTATTGGATTGCAGGCCAGGCCCAGTATTCCACTCATTGGTACCCCGGCTCCCCGGTGCGCCCACATGTCAGGCTGGAGCGACTAGCGTCTGCTGGTATCAACATAATTTCCTTGATTCTACATCAACACTATTCACCTGAGTCCCCTATTGACCCCGTTGCCGCGACCCTGTATGCCTGGTCACGCTTGCTAGACTCGACAGGCGGGCTTCCTCCGTACTACAAATGGCTCCCTGTGTGGGCCTTCCCTGGCCTGGAACCCACGCTGGATGCAGCATTGGCCCGACACTGGGGCGCGCTGGGATATCGGGCACTGTCTGACTTCTATCCTGAGGGTAGATTCATAGATCCCCAAACTTGGAAACCGGGGCACACCAGATCCCCCTTAGAGATTCTCCAATACTACAGGCTCCGTGCCGCATTCCGCACCACATGGCCCTAATTTCCGGATGAACCCCCAGATAACCTGGCAATAGCTTATATCGCCAACTCGGGTGGTGCTCGGGGTGTCATCTCTTCTCTGTATCAAATTCTGCAGGACACCACCCCCACTCCATCTCTGGGGGCGCGGGGTGGATGGGCGACAGAACTTGGCCTAGAAATACCCAATGAAGTCTGGGAGAATATGTGCCTTCGTACCCAAAAAGTCTCTCTCAACTTCCGTTTTCGCGCCATGCAATATAAGCTCCTTAATAGGCTTTATTATACTCCACGTAGGACTTCGGGGTTTACTCGCTCCGAGGTACACCTCTGTCCACGTTGCAAGGCGTGTGAAGCTGATCATTTACATATGTTCTGGTCCTGTAACAAATTGTCTGACTTTTGGGACGGTGTTCTGAACACACTCACTGCAGTAACTGAAACTGTAATTGACCCCGATCCTTTAGCAGTACTGTTTGGGATCTGGAAGACTGATGACACTAAGCGGTTTAAAAAGTTCTTAAACATAAGCTGTATGATTGCCAAGAAGTGTATACTTCAGAGCTGGAAGTCCTCCTCTCCCCCGGTCCATAGGAAGTGGCTGGGTTTGCTCACATGGTCTCGGAACTGTGAGGAGGAATATTTGACTATGCTGCCCGCCCGTTCTCGCCCCAAGAACATTTGGAGCAAATTTAACACGTACCTCAACAATCAGTGTGGGAGCACGCCTGGGTCGGGCTTGTCTCCGGCATCTGACCATGCATCGTGATCTCCTTTGTGTTCTCCTTCCCCCTGATGCTCTGAAATTACTGTTGCAACTAATGTATTGCGATCATTGTGTTGCTTTATGATCTGCCTGGTTTATGCTTGTTGCCTTGATGTTTGTGTCTTGTGAACCTCTGCCGACAAAAATAAAAGTTTTTAAAAAAAAAACATTATTAGAAAATTATTTTGCATAAAAATGTAAGACAGAAGGAATTGGACCATACATTGTTCATTGCACGCTTTCTTTTGGGCACCACAGCAAAACCAATGCAACGTGGGCAGCTGTATTATAGGATACATTTCACAAACGATTCATTGATGTGTTCAAAATCAGAACATGTTGCTCGTCCCTTGCATGTTCTATCATGCACGAAAAGGAAACATGCTTACACTATAGACACAGAACGCGAAGGATGCAATACGATACCAATTGAAAATGATAAAAATTGATATATCGATAACATAACAAAAAGAAACTCAAATCAATAGCAATAAGACAAATTAACATAGCACTAGTGAGTATGTTACTTCGAAATACATATACATTTACAAATGAAGGAGATATGATTAGGATGCATGCCCTTACCTTGACCAACAAACAGTTGGATTCAACAAGCAGAGTAATTAGTGGCAGGAGAACAGGGAGATGTTCACAGGTAGCACACTGATGAGTTCACTCGAAGCAGTCACAGAGTAGCACGATCACAAGTTGACTTGCAGTGCTCAAAGATGTTCTCATGCTAAATATCAAGTGGTTTATAAAGAATAACAATAAGGGGTGTGTTTGTGAATGAATGATGTTTATATGTCGTGGTATTATTTATATTGCCGGGGAGTGCCCTGCTTCAAGGGGAGCCTGCCTGGAGACACAGGGTCTGAGGAGGCCATGTGAACAATGGCCCCTGGGCGTAAGATACCTTTTGAAGTGTACATGTTGTTTGGCACCTTGGCCGTTCACGCCCCTGACAGCACCCCTTGGCAGCGCACATCCACTGGTGCGAACTGCCTTTGATAGTGGAGGGGGAATGGATGGGCCTGGGGCGTGCAGACAAGGCACTGGAACACTGCTGAATGGAGACATACTTATGTGTATTGCCGGGGAGCGCCCTGCTTCAAGGGGAGCCTGCCTAGAGACACGGGGTCTGAGGAGGACATGTGAACAATGGCCCCTGGGCGTAAAATACCTTTTGAAGTGTACATGTTGTTTGGCACCTTGGCCGTTCGTGCCCTGACAGCACCCCTTGGCAGCGCACATCCACTGGTGCGAACTGCCTTTGATAGTGGAGGGGGGATGGATGGGCTTGGGACGTACAGACAAGGCACCGGAACACTGCTGAATGGAGACACACTTATGTGTATTGCTGGGGAGAGCCCTGCTTCAAGAGGAGCCTGTCTGGATACACGGGGTCTGAGAAGGCCATGTGAACAATGGCCCCTGGGCGTAAAATACCTTTTGAAGTGTACATGTTATTTGGCACCTTGGCCGTTCGCGCCCCTGGCAGCACCCCTTGGCAGCGCACATCCACTGGTGCGAACTGCCTTTGATAGTGGAGGGGGGATGGATGGGCCTGGGGCGTGCAGACAAGGCACCGGAACACTGCTGAATGATAACACACTTGATTCACTTAAAAACTGAAACAACAATTGATAAAAAATATGATGTTTTTTATTTGGTTTCTTATTTTGATGGCACAAAAATACTACACATTGTAAAGGTCTGGTTGCAGCTCAGCGAGGGAAAATCCCCTGTACTAACCGCTGTCACTGGGGAAAGTTTGTCTAATGGCACCAACGACACAGGCGGGTATTACTCGTCGAACGCGGTGTCCAAGCCTCCCATGAAGCCACCATGTGTACAAACGATAGGCCACCAGCCAGTACCACCTGTGAAAGATAAAGATACAAACTGTTTTTAAATGACCAAGATAAGTGTATTAAACCTTAGTTGTCAATGGCAATTCTTGCATGCAGTGGCATTTTTGCCAGGACAAATGCTAACTAGACACTGCACAATATTGAACAACTTTTATGCAACTATTACTAGAGAATTGCAAGACTAAACTGATATGACAATGATATATTGAAGTTACGAGAATACAGGGGACAACCATGAAATAGTAGTGGCCTAACTGACATCACAACCACACTATACTTACTCATTACTGGGATTACGAGGGCGAACTGTTGTGCGAAGTTCGTGCATACGCACCATCAAAATCCTCAACACGGACCGTGTGAGGCAGGCTGCCGTGAAGTCTGGCAGCTCGGTAACGCATTGCGTCTGTGGATCGCCTTGCGATAGGTAGGACAAGCATCCTGAGTTTTCTCGGCAGCAGCAGTTCTCCTCCTCGGTTGGCATTAGCGCGCACCAATTGCAGGTACACCAGGTGGAAACACTGTCCATGCGACTAGGCCCAGGCTCTTCATCTGTTGAATCGTCCTCCCAACTGTTGTCCAAAGCCCCATCGTTTCCGCATCTTTCTCTTTCCAGTAATTCCTCCTCGGAATACTCGGGCTCATACAGGTAGGGCATTATTGTTGCCATTGTGTGGTAAACAAATGAAAATTATTTATAGCGGTGGTACTGGTATCTGTTCACACAGGCTACAAGCAACAAAGGTAGCTGACCAGAGCACAGAAACGAGTCACAGAATACTCAAAGAAATACAGTGAGAGGAATGGAAAAGAAAATCTGCTGTTGTGTGTTGTGAAACAGTCTGTTTATACTTATCGAGGAAAGAGGCTTCCTGCCATTTCCATGGCGACACATCATTAGCTGAAGGACAGAGAACGTTGACACGAGACGTGCTTTGGCGTTGTGAAATGGGCGGTACGCTTCTAGTGATGTCAGGCTCAGGGGCGAGGGATATGATTTAGTGCCGCAAACGCAGGTCACCCGGGGCGATGCGGCAAGTGATAAGATTATGACAAGATGGCGCGCCATGCTGCCTGATTTCGCTTGTGTTCAAGATACGAAAACTCGGGTAAGGTCCATAGGAAATGTTTGTACGATCGATCGACTTATGGTTGAAAACACATGGCCGAACCATAGGGAAAATAATATTTCTGACCAAACCATTCCTTTAACTCACGGCTAAATGGCGATAATATGGTGGAGAAAATACTACGGAAATGTAAACTCCTGGCAGCCCAAGGATACACCTTAAACAAGAAATATGGGAAGTTTACGATAAAGCCTGTAATCGAATTCTATAAGGCAAAGGTCATTCCAGCTCTAAGCTTTGGTGCTGAGGCAATGCTGGGATGCCCGGCCGAGATATGGCCATGGTGTGAAAATACATTCTGGAGTAAAGTACTAGTATTGCCCAGAGGGACCCCAACAGCTTGCGTCAGATTTGAGCTTGGTCTGATTTCAATTAATGCAAAGGTTATATGGAACACATTGTCAACCTACAGGAAAGTGCTTGGAGCGGACGACCTTCCACAATACCGAATTCTACGTAATAATCCAAAACATCTGGATTGCTCAATGTTGAGCAGTTGGAAACGAACGTGAGCAACTTTATTGGAACAATTACAGGTGAATCCTGGTACATTGATCCAAAATCCGAATGCGGTAAAAAAGAAATGATGGTCCCAGGATTGGTGTGAAAACCAAGATCAAAGGTCTCTGCATAGATGTATGGACCAAGTCGCTCCAGAGGCACGGGCAATAACATTCTCCCAAAATACCTGCAAAAGTTCCCATGTAACAAGAAAAGGCATACGCTTCTAAAGTTTCGGATGAATCTGTTTCAAACCAAAGCAATTATGAACATAAGAAAGAAAGAAACAGACCTAGAAGAAAATTGCAGATTTTGCAAAACTGATAAAGAAACACTAAAACATCTAGTGTTAAATTGCAAGAAATTGCGATATAAAAGAACTCTTCATCTGGGACCGGAATTGCTAAAAAGACCCTCTCTTAACGGCGAAGAGTAGTGGCTTGTTCTTTCAGAGGGAGCTGAACTGAAATTAACTTTTGCTTTAATATCTTTTTTAGAAAAATTAGAAGGCAAAATGTCAGAACATCAGATAAGTTGATAATGCTAAGGCTTGGAAATAAGGAAAGGAATTTGTGGCTGGGCATTTTAGTAAAAACAAAGCTTAGAATGAAGAGATTAGAGCCAAGTCGAATTGCTTTAGAATGTTATCTGACTTTTTTGCCTTGAAAGTAATCAGAACGTAATGATGAATTGTAAGCATTTTAAAAGTTCACATTTTATTTTATTAGAAAGTAACTAATAAAAAGATAATGGCTGGGCAGGAAGATGGTATTGTAAAGATGGGGCGCACAAGCGAGTGCTTGAGGGAGGATGAAAATGAAACAGCAGCAAAGGAGTGGTTGCAGAGATCAGCAAGAGCAGGGGCCAGAGAGGAGATGTTGCCCTTGATGGTTCTGGATGAGCATGGGCCCACCGGTTTGGAAGAGACCTTCATGGACTTGAAATCTCTGGTGACTTCTTGAAGGGAGACAGGAGCAAAGGAGGAGAAGGAAGAAGATGGAGGGTGGTGGGGGGGCAGACGGAGGAGGGTTGTGTTGGAAGAGCCTGTCACAAGGATGTTCAGTATGTCCTGGCTTTTTGAAAATAACTGAGCTACGAGTGCATTATAAAGGGACTGTGAAGGAGTAGGGGCAGAAGATAAAGCAGATGGTTTGGCAAGTTGGCAGCACGTTTTGTAGAGTGCAGCCGTGATGCAAACCACAGGAATGCAAGTACACAAATACTCACCTCTTGCACTCCCGGCAGGACCATGCTTGACGCATAAATTCACAGAGGCTGATGTCACAATGGAATGCTGGCCACCGAAGGAACTGCTATGGAACACATAAGCAGACAACACAAAGCAATGTGATACAGCAAACAAGGATAAATGCATGCTAAATGTAGGATGCAAACAAAAAGAGCATGTCCATGCAGACTTCATTGTCACAGCATACAATTGGTCAAATACTGCATTCAATAGAATGCAGCAGTACCATTTTCATGCCTGCAACTGTGCCATGATCACAGAGTCGGCTTACCCCTTGCTATTCAGCTCTTTGCTGACTCTGTGTGCATAGTGGTGCTGCCATGCCCCACACCTGCCTCGTATCACTTACAGCTTGTGAATTTGCTGCATAGACCATGTCAGTTGCGTTTCAAGCCGCGGTCTCGTTGGCGGTTGTCCTGGCGACTGCATGACGCTCAGAGAGCGCTTGCAGTTGCTCACATGAAGCGTAAAGGGTCACGTGATTCGTTACTCGGGCAACTAGTTTAAATGCGAGCACGGTGCAACATACGCTGCTTCTCAGCTGTGTCTTTGGCCAGTGTGTGGCGTTCCTGGTTGCTCGTTCATTTTTGTTTCGTGGATTTTGTTGGCTTACCTGATCCGTGGCTCTGTATTTTGGACTGCGCTACTGGATTACCCTTGGATTCATTTCGTCAAGGTTTTTGCTCCTTGTTGGATTGCCTCCTTTGCTTGACCTCGGACGGCACAATGGACTGCCTTTGGACTGCCTGCCTTGCATCACGCAATTGAACTGCCTTCACTGCATTATTGTGGAACTCTTTTCCCTGCTCCGCTGGTCGGTGGCCTTGCATCCAGTTACCCCTGGGGCTCTCTCTGGCTGTTAGAACCAGTTTTCTTCTTCTCTGCACCACGTTGGTGGGGAAACGCCTTCTGTACATTGGGAGTCTTGCTCACCTTCCCCACTTCAACGTCTGTTACAGTCTCCTTATAGGTAGGCTAAAGGCCTGGTTGCTTGTTTATTGTTCTTATCACGTCTTGCATAGATACTTACCTGTTCTGTTTCCTTTTCAGCCATCTGGAGACCCGGTACTGTTGTTCCAGCCACCTTTGGCCACAATGATCGGTCATTGAGTGAGCTCGTTCTCCCTGACTGGTACTTGGAGATATTTATAGTCCACGTGATAACCACGTCTTGACAACCATGCACCCAGCTGCGGTCAACTTTAAGCTGCAAACACCATGGTGCAGCATGCATGGTACATGCATGAGAAAGCACCAACACCACCAACCATAATATGCTGGTACACAACATGGCATCCCAAAAAAGCACAAAAATACCCACATGTTTGTGGATTTCAACTGGTGCTGCACACCGTAATGGTTGATCAATAATCAAGACAGCCCAAATGTGCTGTCAATCCATAAACCCACAAACTCTGCAAGGGATGTGAGGTATCACTCATTACACATGCCCAAAGTGCCATGAGACACACAACAGCACAACCAGCAACACCTGTCACAGGCCACAAACAGTCGGCCATGCAACCCACTCCCAAACACCCATGAAAGGCCCACAGAGTTTGAATGCCCACAATTTAGAATATGAAACCAGTGGCCCCACAATCCATCAGAACAACACCATGCCCATACCCATCATCAGAAGCACACCCTGTGAAACATGCACCCATGAAGAAGTACTGGTGCCCCACAAGACAAGTCACTCCCAAGTGAACACACACAGTGCTAGACTCCCATGCAAACACCACACAAGCGTCTGCTAATGCCCTTCAATTAACTGTACAGGGAACCCACCTGCCTTGCATATGATGCACACCATCGGGAGATGCTTCCCCTAAATGCAATCACATGCATCGTAACATCAGAAACAACATGCACATCCATGACAACACATGATTTCATAGAAAAAATATGCTGAGACCACCCACTGCAGGAGCACTACAGGGTGCAATAGGGTGGCAGGACATAGATTGTGATCAGCCCAGCGTACCACAACAGAGAGAGGGAGAGAGAGAGTGACACTGAGAGGGAAGCCCAAGGAAATGCCACATCAAGGAGTACACTGCCTGGATTGGGGATGGACAATGACATTCTCTACACTACAGGAGGTGTGGCCATAGATGAATTCACCAATGTAGGTAACACAGTGACATGAGCACCACTTAAAAAACCATGCCGGCATGTTAGCATGCAAAGCACATATAAGTTAAGCAACACATGCGAAAACATGCAGATCAATTACGCATGCTCGACATGCAAGACAGTGCTCATTTTTAGCCGCAGACTGCACTGGCATGGTGTGAATCCCGCATCACATTCACCCGGAACTCTGTCTCCTATTCAGGTACGGGAGGGACAGTGCCTGGTGGAGGGCATGGGGAGCATGGATGTCAAAAGGTGCAGGGTGTCTCCCCGGGACAGCAGTCCCTGCCAGATCACAGATTACTGAAACAACATAGGAGAAGACATTACAGCAGGCATATTGAAGTACCATTTGCACAGCACACGTACAATGGAACACAGAAATCATATTTACCTGCACATGCCATCCTGTGCACCACCATGCAAACATGCAAGATGACCTCACTATCAATGCCTGTATGTTCACCACTGCAAACGTCATGGCCTTGAGATGTTAACAGCACACCTCACGGAAAAAATAAGTAAAATAATAAAAAAATAAACCAGGAAAAGGCAACTCAAAAATAAAATGCCAACATCTGGGCCTGGGGTGAACAAAAGTATCCAAAAAAAATCAAAATTGTCTGTCATGAGCCAGGGGGGAGGAAGGGTCCAACCAGCAGGGGGGAGTGGCAGGGTGCATGTCAACTTCCACATGGGTGGATGTAACCAAAAAAAAAAGAAAGCCTCCATGGTCTCACGGACTGCACGGCTATGGTGGACCAGGAGGCATGTCTCTGCTGGCACCACCATCCTGGGTTGAATCAGAAGGTGGTAGTGGTGTTTGAGGCTGACCACGCAGTGCCCTGGCCTGGTCCTCAGTGGCAGCGGCCATGCGTGACACTGATGAATGCACCAGCACACTGAGGTCTTGGAGGTCACCATGCACATCATCACAGTATGCACAGAGTTCTGCCAAGATATCCTGCTTCAATATTAGCATCTCCTGTTGGAACAGTCTCCTGGTGGCTGCCTCTTCCTCACGGATTGCAGCTATGTGGGCTGAAAACTCTTGCCCAGGGTTTCCCTGTGTTCCCGATTCTCTGCAAGCAGGGATGCCTGCAGAGACCTCAGATCTGCCCGTCGGCTCCTGATGTTGGCCTCCATGCGCAGCCTGTGGGAGTGGCATGTGGACCGCATTACCTGCAGCTGCAGCTGCACCTGTGTTACTGGTGGAATCATGGAACTGGCCACCCTATCCATGCCCTCAGCCAAACTCTCTAAGGCAGCACCCTGTCGGTGTGCGGAACGCAACATCTGCTGCTCCCACTCAATCTGCCCAGCTGCACATGTCCCGCACGTGTGCAGGGCCCACGTCTGCCTGACCCAAGGGAGCATGGCCCTTGCTGTAATGCCACTGTCTCTGGCTGCAGGACTTTAACCCTCCCTTGAATATCTGCCCCAGGACCAGAAACAAATATAAGGGAGCGTGGCCTTGCATCCGTAACCACCACAGGCAGCCTTAACACCACTGACTGGCCTTGTGAAGGCACCTGACCCCCTGCAGACTCACAGCCCCAACTGCTCCAACAATTGGTGCACTCACCTCTGCCAGCATTGAGGACTGCACATCCGGTTCAGAATCAGAGCTACTGGAGTCCAACGAGTCTGAATTGTATGCAGAAAGGCCCAAGATGAACCAAAAAGCACCAGTGGATTCTCACGGCCTGCCACGTCCTCCACTGGTGGTTGGCACCGACACATACTCTTCTTCCTCCTCTTCCTCCTCCTCCTCGGCATCTGCTGCCTCCTCACCTGCACATGGACAGAAAAATACATGAGGATTCATGTGTATTACATTGCTGTCATGCTATAAAATGCAGGGCATGTCACCATGGGAGAACCAGGATCCACACAGTATGTACAAGAAGCCATCTTATTATGGCATATGCAGACTGGTAACAACATTCCCTTCTCAGGTCCATGCAGCCAGTGGACACATTGCCAACAAACACGGTAGTTAGCAAGCACATTATGGCACACGGCACAGCAAACTATTGACTAATACCAGTGAAATGGGCATTGTCATGTGGCTCTGTGACATGCTATTACATGACATGTCAACAGGCAGACACACATATTCACATCCAAGTCCGCATTCATCACATGACACACCAGTGTTGACCTGGCACAGTGTCATGGTCATGAAGTCAGGGGCACAGGCATGCAGGGGTCGCATGCACAGGAGACCTGGGTGGACACTGTCCTGGCGCCTTTGGCGCCAGGCTTATGAACAAAAGTAAACAAGAACTTCCATTTAACACCTAAAGGCTTTTATTATGGAGATAGCACTTCAGATGAATTAACCTTGAACATTCCATCCATTACGCAGGATGCATTAACCTTGAACATTCCATCCATTCCATCCATTAAGCAACCCCAAGCGTATTCTTGGGTGTGGCTGCTAATGGAATGCCTTCGCACGTGCTCAATCTCTAGGAGTGGCATGGTGTGGCTGGTAAACCAGCCCTAATGGGCATGCCCACGATCTCAGCTATATAAGCTGCTCCGATCCTCAAGACAGATGTTTCGCGTTATTCTGCACTTGCAAGCAGCGTAACGCTCACCGTCGCCTGAGGTCAGACTTACCTTTGCAGATTCTGCTTCCTGGACATCCTACTTCCGGCCAGCATACTTACCAACTGGGGGAAGCTGTTCCTACCTGTACATCTCTTCGGCAAACCAAGTATTCATCTTTACACTTTCCAGAATGCTGAAATCTTTATCTTGGCACCGCAGCACGACACGCTCCATCGTCGGCAGCAGCGCCTGCAAGGAAAAACAGAAGACAAGGTTAGACATTGAAAAAACAGTCAGTTTAAGGTTGCGCTTCGCCATACTTTGCGCTTTTCCTTAAACTATCACTTACCTGCTGTCGAACATTGCGGTAGCATCCATCTTCCATCCGGCCACGTCTCACAGCTGCATTGAGGCTGCATTTCCATCTAAGGGAAGAAAACAGGAGAGACATTATTGCGGGCATAAATAGGAGCAACATATAAAGACATTAAACAGAACGAACAGCATCACAAGAGCTCAAGAAAGACTTACCAATCATAAGGAGAAGCATAGTCACAGCTGGACTGGACTAATCCTTATCAGGGATTAGGAAGGAACTAGATCCCATTCGACGCGCCCCTGCCAGAAGTAGCAGGATGGAGAGCTTATCTTCCATAATTCACAGATGAGCTTTATGGGCTGGCGTATGTTCACAGAAACCGTACTTTGGGGTCAAGGGTTCGAGAGGTACAACAATTACAGATTGGTGCACTCACACACTCTTATCTCCACGCAGGAGCAGTATCACCACGTACCACTGCTCACAGCTTTTCTACTGAGGGAGAGGCCCGAAGGGGGTGATTCAAGTTCAGGGAGGGCTGCAACCATGCCCCAACGCCTCCACAGAGACCAGGTGAGCGTAACAGAACGCGAAGCCTCTAATACTCTCTGCCTGGGTGTTATGAAAACTTCGGAAACAGATCAGTTAGCCCTCTTACTAGGGGAATTACGGGCTGAAGTACATGCTTCAAGACAGGAAACCAATGCATTATGGAGGGATCTTATTGTAACTCGAGAAAGAACTGATGAATTGGCAAGACAAATGCTACAAGCACATGCAGGACAGGTTCCACTGCCTGGAGTGACCCATTCTTCTCATTCTTCCACACCACAACAATCAACACCGGTTCAGGTGGTTCTTCCAGGAGCAGTGCCTCTAGCCCCTCCCGAATGCTTCATCAGCGACCCAAACAAGTTCACTGTATTTATGAACCAATATCGCCTTCATTTCTTGTGCAGACCAGGAGCCTTTCCTAATGACCAAGCCAAAGTGGCAATTTGTACTCCCGTATTTAGGAGGTAGTGCGGCGGACTGGTCTATACCTTTGGTAAATCAAGATGACCCTTTACTCCAGAACTTTGGGAATTTCCAACATGAGATGGAGAAATTGTTTCCCCGTCATACTCGAGGACAAGCTCTGGACAACAAGTTGTTGTCACTCAGACAAGGGAGTCAAGATCTATTATCCTATGTTGCTTCAATCATCTCATAGCCCCGACCAAGTGGCCAGAAGATAAGAGGACTACACTCTTTTATCGAGGGTTACGTGGAGAACTTAAGGATGTGGTGGCGCAAGTGGTGAATCCCCCTGAGAGGTGTGCGGACTACATAGACCTGACGGTTCAACTCGATCATAGGTTACAGAATCGGAAAATGGATCGAGCTAGATCAGAGACACTGTCAGTTTATGTACAACCTTGTGAGAATCAGACTAAACCACATGAACAGTCTGAGCCAATGCAAATTGGTGGATTACGAAGTCCCCTTACCAAAGCAGAAAGGGAAAAAAGAAGACAACAACAGCTTTGCATATAGTGTGGACAAGCAGGTCACTTCCTCTGTGACTGCCCAGTAAAACCACCCAAGAAAACGGTTGGGGCAACAGACAAAACTGATGAAGAAGAAGAACAGAACTTAGGAAACGCCAATGCCCGGCAAGTGTAGGGGTTCACTTGTCGAGCATGAAAAAGGAATCCGTACATACCTCACATCTAGTCCTTCCAGTGCTTTTGGTGAATCACAAGCAACCATCAAAAATACATGCCTTGGAGGCATATATTGATTGTGGAGGTGTGGGTAACTACATTGACCAAGATTTGGCTCTCCGAATAGGCCTTCCTCTCCGACAGAAGCAAAAATCGGAAAACGTCACTGCTCTGGATAGTTCTCAGCTATCATCTGGCCCAGTGACACAATACACCGAGAAAGTCAAGCTTCTGTGTCAGGACGGGCATCAAGAGGACATTACTTTCAATCTCATTGGTGCTCCTCAGTTCCCGATGATATTGGGAATGCCCTGGCTGGAGACCCACAATCCTAGAATCGACTGGCGAAAACGAGTTCTGACATTTCCTCATGATTGTGCCGAGACATGTTACAAAAAAAGATGACACCAATCTGAAACCGAAGAAAGGAATCGTGTTGGGCCTCATCAGCTCCTTACCGCTTGAATACCAAGATTACAAGGATGTCTTCAAAAACGATCAAGCCAACGTTCTGCCCCCGCACAGATCCTGCGATTGTCACATAGATCTTGTACCCGGAGCCCAGATCCCTTGCAGCCGAATTTACGCTCTGACAGAATAGGAAAATCAGCATCTTAGAACTTACCTGGATCAGTACCTGGCGAACGGTTTCATTCGCCCGTCTAAGTCACCTGCCTCCTCGCCCTTATTCTTTGTGCCTAAAAAGGAGGGGGACTTAAGAACTGTCAAGTTTGATAGGAGCAAGCGGATTATCTTCTATGTCTGATATATCAATGTCCACCTCCCCTTTCTCCTCACCTGTCTCTTCCGGGACGAGTTCTCGTCTGGAGGTCTTGTTCTTGGGTCTTTTCTTCTTTGTGAAGAGATACGGCCGTCCGCGGGAAGAAGCCACCCTGATTCCCTGATAAACAGGGAAGCAGCCGGCTCCCGTCCCGCAGGAACCAATATGAGAGGAAAAAAGCAGCCGCTTAAAAAACCTCTCTACGGATGTAGCTGGTACTGATGCTGTTCAGGAAGCGATGACCAATGTCGTCCGCAATTGCAGGTGAGAGCAGGAGCAGCAGATATGAAGGTAAGTTTCTCGATGCCGCAGAGAACCGGAGAGTCCGGATTGCGGAGATGCTGGTACAGAGCAAGGAGCAGTGCAAAGGACTGGAAAGGAAGCACCGGCAGGAACCAGGGACGTGGTCCGAGAGAAAAGAAGGAGAGGAGAGACCCAATACGGTACGGGAACCGTAAGGACGGGAAAACAGGGAAGGGGAAGGGAGGAGGAGAAGGCTAGGAGGGAAGAATCTGTGTGAGAAACAGCGGAAAAACAACAGGCACGAAGCAAGGTAAGAAGTAGCACGGCAACAAGGCAAAAGGAAACTAAGTTGCAACGCACCGAGCCCAGAGAAGGGCGTGGCTAAATACGGAAACAAGAGAAAAGACTAGACCGTCAAACCAGGAAGTGAAAGGAAAAAACACGGGACAGTCTAATGGCGCCGCCAACGCCAAGCCTTCCATAGCCGCCAGCGACCACCAAAAGACGGCGGCATGACAGTATGCCCCCCCCCCCCAAGGGACACCCACCCCCCGGCTTACCCGGGAACAGACGGTGAAATCGTTGAACCAACGCCGGAGCGTGCACATGAGAAACCGGTTCCCAGGAGTCCTCTGAGTGAGGGTACCCCTTCCAGTGGATCAAATACTCCAAGCGACCCCGCCGATAGCGGGAGTCACGAACGGAGGCCACCTCATACTCATCGGAAGGAATTACTGTGGGGACCGGATCCCGTGGCAAAGGGCGATGATAGGGATCTCCCTTGCATTCCCTCAGGAGAGAGGAATGGAAAACAGGATGGAGACGGTGCATGTGCTTGGGCAACAGGAGGTGGAAGGCCACCGGGTTGATCCGGCGAAGTATAGGAAAAGGACCCATGTACCGGGGAGACAGTTTAGAGGGGTGAAGCCAGCGAGGCAGAAACCTAGTAGACAGCCAGACCTTGGTGCCCCTCCGCCATGCTGGAACGGGCAAGCGCTTAAGATTACAGTACGATCAATACCGAAGACTGCTTGCCCGCAAACAACCGGCGGCTGACTTGTGGGCTTTCGAGATACTGGTAAGTAGGGCATCCACTGATGGAGTGGTGGAAGGGGGAAAGGAGAGAGAAGGAGTAAAGCTGGGATGGAAACCATAGGAACAAAAAAAAGGACTGAGACCAGTGGCACTGTGCTCGGCATTGTTATAAGCAAATTCCGCGGTGACCAACAGACTAACCCAATTATCCTGTTGGGCATTCGTGAAGCACCTAAAATACTGCTCCAGTGTGGCATTGGTTCTTTCAGTCTGCCCGTTAGTCTGCGGGTGGAAGCCAGACGATAAGGCACGTTCAATTCCCAGTCTATCACAAAGCTCCTTCCAGAACCTTGAAGTATACTGAGAACCTCTGTCAGAAATAATCTTGTCCGGAGTACCATGCAAACGAAATATTTCTCTGGCAAATACAGCCGCCATCTCGGCGGCAGTGGGAAGACCAGCCAAGGGAGTGAAATGTGCCATCTTGGTGAAGCAGTCGACAGTTACCATGATGCATGAACAACCTTCCGAGGGTGGCAGATCCACAATAGAATCCGTGGAAATAAGGCTCCAAGGTCTCTTAGGAAGATCCTGCTGTTGGAGAAACCCAATCGACTTCTGAGTGCAATGTTTGGATCGACAGCATACAGGGCATGACTTGACGTGGGTTGAAACTTCTTTGGCCATGCCGGGCCACCAAAACCTGCGATGAAGCAATTCCAGAGTGTTTTTAACACCTCTGTGACCTGCCGTTGGGTCATCATGACACCACTTTAAAGCCGAATGACGGGTGAATCTGTCTGGCAGGAATAATCGCTGTTGCTTAAAACATAAGCCATCTTGAATGGATATGTCCTTTGAGAGAGGAGAGCCAGAAAACATGCTGGTAGACTGTGTGGCCTTGCGAACCCTTTCCAAGAAAGACTCCACCGTACAGATTACCTTGACTTTAGGAAGCATGAGACTAGGGTATTCCTTCTGAGACATGTCTGGATAAGGCCTTCTAGAAAGGGCATCAGCTAGGATGTTCTTGGATCCTGGCAAGTAGGTCAATGTGAAATCATATTCGGAGAAAAAATGCGCCCAACGGGCCTGACGGGAGTTGACACATTCCATCTTTTGCAGAATTTTAAGATTCTTGTGGTCAGTTCTGATTTCAAAGGGGTGGTTAGCCCCTTGTAGGAGATGTCTCCATTCTTCGCATGCGGATTTCATGGCCAGGAGTTATTTTTCTATTACCGAATAGTGTGTCTGGCTGTCATTCAATGTCTTGGACATGTAGGCAACAGAATATTCCAAACCTTCATGTTCCTGTAGAAGAGCTGCACCAATCGCAGCGGAGGAGGCGTCAGTTTCTACAATGAATCTTAAACTTTGATCTGGTTGATGAAGTACCGGGCAGAGCAGAATTCCTCCTTCAGTCGTTGGAAAGCCAAGCTTGCCTCAGAAGACCAGACAAAGGGCATTGAAGACTTCTTTAACAGCTTTGTAATGGGAAGGACTCGATCCGAGAAACCTTGGATGAATTTGCGGTAAAAATTAGATAGCCCTAGAAACCTTTGAACGTCTTTGATGGAATGGGGTGTGGGCCATTGCAGTATGGCGTCGATCTTAGCGGGATCCATGCGGATTCCCTCCGAGGACAGGATGAAGCCAAGATAGCTTACCTCAGATGCTTGAAAGATGCACTTATCAGCATTGACCTTAAGTAGGTTGTTTTGCAGTCTTTGAAGATCTTGGTGAAGGTGATTAGAATGGAGTTGGGCGTCTTTAGAATAAACCAGGATATCATCAAGGTAGACGACGGCACAATGAAAAAGCAGATCAGAAAAGATGCGGTCCATGAATCTTTGAAAAATCGATGGAGCGTTGACTAGACCAAAAGGCATGACACAATACTCGTAGTGTCCGAAAGGAGTGCGAAAAGCAGTTTTCCATTTGTCGCCTGAGGGAATCCGCAAAAGGTGGTAGGCCCTTCTTAAATCGATCTTAGAAAAGATTTTAGCCCCTTGAACAGCTTCCAGAATGTCTCTGATCAATGGCATGGGATACCTATCCCTAAGCGTGACTTGGTTGAGGCCCCTATAATCGATACAAGGACGAAGTTCATTAGAACCTTTCTTTGGAACAAAAAAAAGTGAAGCCCCAGCGGGAGAGAATGAGGGTCGGATCAGGCCATGATATGAATTAGAATCCAGATATTCCTTGAGAGCCTTCTTTTCCTTGAGGGAAAGAGAAAACATTTGCCCAAAAGGAACAACTGCATTGGGCTGGAGAATGATTTGACAATCTTCAGGTCTATGAGGAGGTAACTCCTGAGGGCCATCGTCCGTGAACACCTCCTGATAGCGGAGATATTCTTTGGGGATGCTATTTACCTTCAACACATCTGATCTGGAGGCTAAATCTGGAATAATGTGGACAGAAGTATGCAGGGTCTGCGAAGAACATGACTGACGACAAAATGTTGAAGTAAATGACAGCTGATTCTTTGTCCAATCAATGATCGGGTTATGCTTCCGAAGCCAAGAGACCCCCAAGATCACTGGAAAATGTGCTGCTCGGATCAGGTCGAATTGAATGGTTTCGTTGTGATGGAGGATCTTCATCTGCATAGGAGGAGTGGTATGGGTAATGAGACCCGAGCTCAGGGGTTTACCATAAACTCCTTCCACCTTTTGGTCCTCGTCTTTCTGCAAACGGCGAATGCCGGCCTTGTCAGCCCAAACCAAGTCCATAAAGCAACCTGCAGCGCCGCAGTCCAGTAGCGCCAGGACCTCATAGGACTGCTGAGAGATGAACAACTCAACTCCAACTACCATGAGACGGTTGTCTTCTGTGGTATTCATGGGTGTTACTGATAAAGAAACAAAGGGACCAGGAAATCCCCCTCAGTAACTTGTCCCTACTAGCTCCGAGGAATGGCGTTTCCCGATCGTCGTGGTGGTACATCAGGACAGTCTCTAAGAATGTGCTGGTTGGATCCACAATACATACACAGGTTGTTCTCCCTGCATCTTCTTCTTTCTTCCGAGGTAAGTGGCCCTCGAGTAGTCCCAATCTGCATTGGCTCCTCTTTCGACGGACAGGTAGGAGAGGGAGGGGTAATCCCAGGATCAGCCGTAGCAGGAAATCCCCGCTGCTTTCGACGTTCAGACCGCCGCTCTGAAAGGCGGAAATCCAGCTGTACCACTGTAGACCACAAGTCGGTTAACGTAGCGGGTCTGGTTACCCTTGCCAATTCGTCCTTAAGGTCTTCCCTCAATTCTCGACGAAAAATGGTGTACTGGGCGTTCTCTTGCCAACCTGCGTCTGCAGCCACCCGTTTAAAGCGGGACATGTAGGACATAAGATCTGAATTTCCCTGTCGAATATCAAGTAACTGTTCACTGGCAACTACCGCAGTCTCTTGCCTTTCAAAGGCCAATTTGAACTGGGCGGTGAACCCGCCGTAATCGTGTAGTAACGGGCTGGCACCGGTCACAAGTGGAGTAGCCCAGGAAAGAGCGTTGCCCGTAAGATTAGAAATCAGAAAACCAATGCGGGCTGTATCTGAGGCATAGGTCTGAGGTCTGAAGGTGAAATAGATTATGCAAGCCTCCATGAATTCTTTAAATCTAGTAGGTGAACCATCATATTTACCGCAGGCTAAAGGCATGGGAGGTAGATCACTCCGGGACTGTTCGAAGCGGTCGACTCGCTGTCTCAGAGCAGTGTTTTCGGCCTTAACAGCCTGTAATTCTAATGTCATATTCTGCATTGCTGTAAGCAGCTCTTGGACCTGTTCCGGGGTAGTCATTGATATCTCCTTTAGGCGTTGCAAACTGTCACGTTTGATAGGAGCAAGCGAATTATCATCTATGTCTGATATATCAATGTCCACCTCCCCTTTCTCCTCACCTGTCTCTTCCGGGACGGGTTCTCGTCTGGAGGTCTTGTTCTTGGGTCTTTTCTTCTTTGTGAAGAGATACGGCCGTCCGCGGGAAGAAGCCACCCTGATTCCCTGATAAACAGGGAAGCAGCCTGCTCCCGTGCCGCAGGAACCAATATGAGAGGAAAAAAGCAGCCAATGAGGTCCAATACATGGCTTAGTTCTCCGCCAGAGCCCGAAGTAATAGACGGAGAACCAGAATATGAAGTCAAATCCATCCTGGACTCCAAGGTGGTTTGATCAAAATTGTATTACCTAATTGACTGGAAAGGTTACAGACTGCAAGACCGAACTTGGGAACCCAGGGAACACGTCCATGCTCCGCATTTAATCAGACAGCTCCATCGCAATAATCCCACCAAACCAGGACCGGGAGTAGAACCACTCTTGAGAGGGGCCTTGAGGGGGAGTGCTGTCATGGTCATGAAGTCAGGCGCACAGGCATGCAGTGGTTGCATGCACATGAGATCTGGGTGGACACTGTCCTGGTGCCTTTGCGCCAGGCTCATGAACAAAAGTAAACAAGAACTTCCATTTAACACCAAAAGGCTTTTATTATGGACAAAGCACTTCAGATGCATTAACCCTGAACAGCAGCGGATTGGTCAATTCCATTAGTCAACCAGGATGACCCTCTTCTTCGGGATTTTCAGGGTTTTCAATTGAGCATGGAAAGATTATTCACCAAACATTCACAGGGACAGGCCCTGGATAACGAACTTCTATCCCTACGACAAGGAAACCAGGACCTGCTCACTTATATCGCAACCTTCAATAGGTGGAAACCGGATGGCTAGAGGTAAAGCAAATTACATTATTTCATCGTGGACTTCGGGGTGAACTCAAAGATGTTTTGGCCCAAGTTGTGAACCCACCTCAGGATTGCGCAGAATATATAGACTTAGTGGTCCAGCTAGACCACCGACTTCAGAATAGAAAAGCTGATCGTGCCAAGTTCGAGAATCGGGTATTGGTTAAACCCAATGTTACTCCCAAAGGAACAGATGCATCAGAACCAATGCAGATCGGGGGGATTTAGGGACCCTTAACTCAAAAAGAAGGAGAAAGGAGACGACAGATGCAGTTGTGTCTGTACTGTGGGGTCTCAGGACATTTTCTACGGGATTGCCCTATAAACCATCCAAGAAAGTAGTCGGAGTTGCTGATAGAAATCAAATAGAGCCTGATTCGGGAAACGACCACGCCCGACAAGCGTAGAGGTCCGCTTGCCGAGCTTAAAGAAGAACACTCAGACCTCGCTCCTAATCATACCAATGGTCCTTATTGTTCCAAGGCAGCCATCACGTGTGCACACGGTTAGGGCATACATTGATAGCGGGGCCGTAGGAAACTATGTGGACCACAAATTGGCTTCTAGGATGAATCTACCTCTCTGCAAAAAGACCACTTTGGATGTTATCAGCACAGTCGATGGAACTGAAATTGCCTCTGGGCCTGTAACTCGTTCCACCACAGAGATGACACGGTTGGGTCAAGATGGGCATCGAGAGACTATTGTGTTTGACTTAATCAAAGCCCCGCAGTTCCAAATAATACTGGGGATACCTTGGTTGGAAACACATAATCCTTGTATTGATTGGCGAGAGAAGAGAGTAACCTTCCCGGAGTGTGCACACACCTGTTACCCGGAAAAAACCTTGAACAAAAGCCTGGCCACAGTCGCTAATCCAGTCATGCAGTTACCTAAGGAATATCAAGAATTCCAGGATGTTTTCCAAAAAGAAAAGGCAAACACCTTAACACCTCATAGATCATACTATTGTCAAATCGACTTCATACCCGGTGCACAACCTCCATGCAGTAGAATCTACGCCCTTACGGAACCCGAAAACCGTCACCTAAGACAATACTTGGACCAATACCTTGCTAATGGCTTCATTCGTCTATCTAAGTCCCCTGCATCTTCAGCTTTATTCTTCGTGCCCAAAAAGGAAGGTGACCTCAGAACGTGCATAGACTACCGCGCATTAAACCAGATCACGGTGAAGAACCGATATCCATTGCCTCTGATCCCCGAACTACTAGACCAAGTAAATGATGCTTGCAACTGCACTAAATTAGATCTCCGAGGGGCATATCATCTGGTGCGTGTAAAGAAGGGCGAGAAATGGAAGACCGCTTTTCGCACAAAGTACGGATTATTCGAATATCAGGGGATGCCCTTCGGGTTGTGCAATGCACCACCAGCCTTCCAGTATTTTATGAACGATGTCCTTCGTGAACTCATTGACGTCTGTGTTGTCGTATACATAGACGATATTCTAGTGTACTCCTCCTCAGAATCAGACCATGTTAAGCACGTTCGTGCAGTCCTTGAGAAACTACGCCAGTACAAGTTATATGCAAAATTGGAAAAATGTGTTTTTCATGCTACAGAAGTTGAATTCCTTGGATTTATCCTGCCTCCAAGAGGACGCAATTCTCAAGTGGCCATCACCCAGTTCAGTTAAAGGGGTGCAAAGCATGCTTGGGTTTGCTAATTTCTACCGCAGATTTATTCCTGACTTCTCATATGTTGTACACCCCATCACAGCACTTTTGCGAAAAAACAAACGCTTCTTGTGGACCGAAGAGGCCGAAAAAGCCTTCCAAGAACTGAAATTGAAATTCACGTCGGCACCTGTCTTAAAGCATCCACGCCCCGAGCTCCCATACATAGTTGAAACCGATGCATCCAGTTTAGCCATGGGGGCTGTCCTGTCCCAGAAGGATCCAGAAACCGGTCAACTTCATCCAGTAGCATTTTGGTCCAGAAAATTCTCGGCCCCCGGATTAAACTATGCGGTTACCGATAAAGAGTTGTTAGCCATCAAACCCACCTTCAAGGCTTGGCGGCATTATCTTCTCGGTGCCAGGCATACCATTACTGTAATCACCGATCACAGGAACTTGCAGTATTTAAAAACAGCCAAGGCCCAATCATCGCATCAACTTCAATGGGCCTTATTCCTTGGCGAATTCAATTTCGTGATCACTTATCGACCAGGTTGTAAGAATGGTAAGGCAGACGCTTTGTCCCGAATCGGGATGGGAGAAGCATATTCGAACCCGGAACCGGTGCCTATAATTCCTGAACAAAGAATTCTTGGGATAACTACTCTACCGACCTTAGAAGATATTCATTTAAAGATCCAACAACTTTTCAATTCAGCAGCCCTGCAGGACTGGGTTAAAAAGGGCCAAGATTATTCAGTTGTCAATGACCTACCTTACTATCAAGGGCATCTATTTCTACCACACAAGGAACTACAAGAACAAGTCATCTCCAATTACCATGAAGCTCTTATGGAAGGGCACCCAGGTATTGCAAAAACTGAAGCTAAAATTCAAAGACAATTCTGGTGGCCCACCTGGCGAAAAGATGGAAAGTAATTTGTACTGTCTTGTGGCATATGTGTTACATCTTCCACGTCCACGTCCTCTACCTCACGAACTCCTATGTTTTCCACAGACTCACGTTTCCACACACCCACATTACGTAGCCCCCGAGGCTTACCTCTCGGCGCGCAGACAAGGCAACACCAGTGCCCTCGTAATGTCAGGGGGGTCCATGTCAGACTTGGTGTCTATCGCCCTTCTCTCCGTTGGCAATGTATTTGGAGGTTCCCATTTGGCCGCAATCACTGTTGCCCATGTGGACCTGATTGTCACGTGAGGAGACCAAGCGCAATCGGTATCACGGGACGACCCTCACGCCTCAACGTTCCTTGTTGAACATCACGTGACTTTCCCCAATGGTTTAAATGCATTCGGAAACACCGACACGGTGTTTCACAGCTGGTCTTTCTCTTGGACATTGCTGCGCTTTGAATCTACCAGGAAACTTTTGGTTACTCGACAACGGTTTTGCTTAACAGATTGCTCTCTCTACGCCCTGAACTTGCCTTGAACTCTATCGGAACTCTTGGTTACTCGACAACGGTCTGCTTAACGGATTGCTTTCTCTACGCCCTGAACTTGCTTTGAACACTATTGGAACTTTTGGTTACTCGACCACGGCCTGATTAACGGATTTTCTCCACGAACCACGATTCTTTGGAACCTGGGCCTATGGCCTTTCACTAGGCGTTCGCCTGATCAACTACTTCAAATCCCAGAGCTTACCGTCATCAACCAGAGGTTGTGGGAACCTATCCTAACCTGAGTTCAGGTCCAATCACTCTCCTTCCTTTCCGGGTGGACCCACAGTACACATACAGTGCACATAGGTAAGAACGTTTAGTTTCTATTTCTAGATACCCTGTGAATTGCTTTTCACCCTATACTAATCCCACCTTGCCTTACAGCGCTCAAAGGGTCCTTCCGGCAGTTCCTGACTACAGCCTCGACGAACTACCACACCTGTGGCTCCAAGGATTGCACAGGCTGTATTCATATAATTGCCTGTGTGGTACTTGGGGACGGAGGTATTCATATCTGCACGACCGGCAACTTTGTAACAGACTGTGAAGCCTTCCCGGTTCGTTCGGACTATGAATCCCTCCGCCGGGGACCCTGTGACCGCGTTAATGCAGGCCCTAGAGGCCCTTAGGACCGATATGGCCACTGCCACGACCGCCATTCACCACCGCCTTGATGCCCTCCAGAGTACACGTTTTACCTTGCCCGGTGATGACGATGAACCCGGTCCTGCCTCTCCAGCCCAGCCTGCCCCGACTTCAGCCCCCGTTCCCGTTCCCACTCCAGTGCTGCTCCCGTTGACCACCCTCTTGCTGCTCCAGAACGCTTCCAAGATGAACACCGGAAATATCGCACCTTCATAAATCAGTGTAAATTACACTTCTTATGCAAACCTCAGGCTTTCCCCGACTCTGTCACTAAGGCCGCTTTCCTTCTGTCTCATTTGTCCGGGGTAGCTGCCACTTGGGCAAATCCATTGTTGGAAAACAATCACCCTGCCCTATACGATTTCGAACTGCTGGTCGCAGAAATGGCAAAGGTATTCGATACCCGTTACAAGGCCCAGGCACGGGACCTGGAATTACTTGATCTCACACGGGGTAGGCAAACACTGATAGACTATATCACCCGTTTTAACCAATTGGCCGCAGAAACTTCTTGGCCAGAGGAAAAAATGGCAATCGTGTTCTACCGGGGCTTGTCCAATGCCATGAAGGATGCTCTGTCGGTGGTTCCTGCTCTGCCTTCTGTTTTTTCAGATTTAGTTGATCTCACACTGCAGTTAGACGCCCGCAGATCCAAGCGGAAGGCAGAAGCGACATTTACTAGTCACTCTTCCCTGGCCCCTCCATCTACCAGTCCCGAACCCATGCAAATAGGCGGGGTCCACAGTCCAATAACACCAACTGAAAGGGAACGTCGGAGGACAGATAACGCTTGCTTTTATTGCGAACTCAACGGGCATTATGTGAAAGAATGCCCTCGACGTCCCAGAAACAAGAATCCGCTTTTTCAGAAGGCTCGCCCATGAGAGAGGGGGCACCGGCGAGCCCTTCATTGACCCCCACTGAACCCGCCTTTGGTCCAATCAGAGCCATAGTAGTGCAGGCCTTATTAAAACCAACCAGATAAATCACACACACTGTCTATCCTGTGATCGATTCAGGGGCCACTGGCTGCTTCATGGACATCGCTTTAGCCCATAGTCTTAACCTACCGCTAATCAAAAAGGAGCATCCTGAGCCCGTACAAGCAGTCCATGGCACGTCCCTGACTTCTGGCCTGATCAGACATCAGACTGCCCCTCTTGAGGTGGTAATACAAGGCACACATAAAGAGACTCTGTCATTCGATCTCATCACTACACCGCTGTTCGGTATCATTCTAGGTATCCCCTGGTTGAGGCAACATAACCCTTTGATCAATTGGGGAACAGGTCACGTATCGTTTCAGTCGGAGTTATGTCAACATTTTTGCCTGATAGAATCAGACTCCCTTGTTTCTCCTGCCATGATTCTTGGTGCCATGGCCTCCTCCCGACTCACTGATGACACAGCAGAGGTTACCACATTACATACCGTAGGGGCCATCTCGGTTAGCATCCCTGTTGAATACCAAGATTTCCACATGGTTTTCGATAAGGCATCCGCGGAGGGTTTGCCCCCGCATAGGGCCTACGATTGTCCTATTGATCTCATTCCAGATGCCCCCATACCAAAGGGGAGGATTTACTCGTTGTCACCTTCCGAGGAACAAGCCCTGAAGGAATACATACAGCAGGCTCTGCGTTTAGGTCATATTCGTCCCTCCTGTTCCCCAGCTGTTAGCCCCATTTTCTTTGTGCCAAAGAAGGAAGGTGATCTACGCCCGTGCGTGGACTATAGATGATTGAATGCCATCACCATCAAAAACAGGTATCCTATTCCACTCATTTCTACGCTGTTAGATAAGTTAACAGCCGCCTCTATCTTTACCAAGTTGGACCTGAGAGGGGCATACAATCTGATCCATATGCAGCGGGGGGGACGAGTGGAAAAAGGCCTTTTGTTCGCGACAGGGGTTGTTTGAGTACACCGTGATGCCTTTTGGGCTCTGTAACGCTCCTGCCACATTCCAACGCTTCATCAATGATGTATTATCTGACATTCTTGATGTATTCGTGGTGATCTATTTAGATGATATCTTGATCTTCTCATCCTCTCTGGAAGACCATATCGGGCATGTAAGAGAAGTCCTCTCTCGCCTCAAAAGAAACGCTTTGTTCGCCAAACCCGAAAAGTGTTTGTTTCATTCTCAAGAAGTAGAGTTCCTGGGTTTTCACATTACACCCGGTGGGTTGACCATGAATCAGGCAAAAGTACGTGCAATCACGGAGTGGCCTACCCCCGTCAACCTCAAACAACTCCAATCGTTTCTCGGTTTTGCCAACTTTTACAGGCGATTCATCGCCGGCTTTTCTGCCATTGTTTCTCCCCTGACCGCCCTCACGAGCCCTCATGTCCCCTTTATCTGGACACCTGACGACCAAGAGGCCTTCGAGGCACTCAAGTCTAGGTTTGTTTCTGCCCCTGTGCTACAACACCCTGATCCAGAGGTGCCGTTTGTTGTAGAGGCGGATGCCTCCTCTTTCGCGTTAGGCGCAATTCTTTCTCAACCTTGTTCTGCTACTGGGCTTTTGCATCCTATAGCTTATCATTCACGGAAATTCTCGACAGCCGAGTCCCATTATACCATAACAGAAAAGGAACTGTTAGCCATTGAGGATGCACTTCAAACCTGGCGTCACCATCTCATGGGGGCAAAGCATCAAACGGTGGTGTACACAGATCATAAAAACCTGCAGGATCTTGCCTCTCTGAAATGTGTGAAAAGTAGGCAGGTGCGTTGGCATTTATTCTTCGCAGCATTCGATTTTGTGGTAAAGCATAGGCCAGCTCTCGCTCATGGTAAAGCGGATGCACTTTCACGTTCTCCTAGGGGAGTATCGCTTTCCACATTTCCGGACACATTATTGGGAAAGGGCCATGTCATCTGTCTATGTACACCGACCCCAACCATGCTTACCACGATTAAAGATTGGACCTGCCAACACCCGCACATACTCACTGAATGGGACATTACACTCCAGGAGGGACTGCCATTCATTCAAGGGAAATTATTCCTCCCCACTAGCGATGTACGCAATCAAGCACTTGCCTGGTCTCATGATGCTGCCATCAACGGACATCCAGGGCAACAACGTACCTTGGAGTTATTACGACGCTGGTGTTGGTGGCCGTCAATGAGAAGGAATGTAGCGAATTATGTAAACACTTGTGCGATCTGTGCCCAATGTAAAACACGCAGGGGACGTCCTTTGGGTTTGCTCCAACCTCTACCTGTTCCCCCCAAACCATGGCACACGGTCTCTATGGATCTTATCACAGACTTACCCCACAGGCAGGGGTATGATACCATCTGGGTCATCGTTGATTCTTATACTAAAATGGCCCGTTTCATTCCCTGCACTGGCGTGCCATCAGCTCCGACCTTGGCCTGTTTGTTTTTAGGTCTGTCTTTTGTCTTTTCAGCCTCCCACAAGTCATCATATCAGACCGTGGTACACAATTCACGTCCTGCTTTTGGTGTTCTCTGACCAAGCTCCTGGGTATTGATGCCCGCTTCTCCTCGTCCTATCACCCGGAAAGTAATGGACAGACGGAAAGGGTGAATCAGGCTCTAGAACAATATTTGCGCTACCTGACCCTTCAGTATCAAGATTCCTGGTTCGATCTGCTCCATCTCGCTGAATTTGCCTACAATAATGCATGGCACTCGGCCACCGGCTTTTCTCCTTTCTATTCCATGTATGGCCAACACCCACGCACCCTTCCACTTCCGGACTTTCCTTCTGCCACCCCTGCTGCTACTGCTTGTGCCCGCGATCTAACTAAGGTTCATGCCCAAACAATGATCCATCTCCGTGAGGCACAGACGGCTATGAAGAAGAAGGCGGACAGGAAACGAGCAGTAGCACCTGTGTATCATGTAGGGGACCGGGTCTGGTTGTCAACTCGCCACTTACACATCCCGGGCTGTCGCAAACTTCTGCCCCGCTTTGTCGGCCCCTACAGAATTGCTAAAGTCCTGAACCCTGTTGCCTTGCGCCTTGCTATTCCATCTGCTTGGCGTATACACCCGGTTTTTCATACTTCCCTCCTTAAACCATACCGTGCCCCTACCCGGGTTCATACTCCTCCTGCTCCTGTTTCAGTCTCCACACCCGATGTCTTTGAGGTCAGTGCCATTTTGGGTTCCCGTCTGCACAGAGGTCGGCTCCAATACCCCGTGGACTGGTTGGGCTATGGTCCGGAGGAGCGCTCTTAGGTTCCATATCGGGACATCCAGGCCCCGCTTCTTGTTGCGCGCTTCCATAAAGACCATCCCTCATGCCCACGAGGTCGTGGGCCTTTGAGGGGGGACTCTGTTACATCTTCCACGTCCACGTCCTCTACCTCACGAACTCCTATGTTTCCCACAGACTCACGTTTCCACACACCCACATTACGTAGCCCCCGAGGCTTACCTCTGGGCGCGCAGACAAGGCGACACCAGTGCACTCGTAATGTCAGGGGGGTCCATGGCAGACTTGGTGTCTATCGCCCTTCTCTCCATTGGCAATGTAATTGGAGGTTCCCATTTGGCCGCAATCACCGTTGCCCATGTGGACCTGATCGTCACGTGAGGAGACCAAACGCAATCGGTATCACGTGACGACCCCCACGCCTCAACGTTCCTTGTTGAACATCACGTGACTTTCCCCAATGGTTTAAATGCATTCAGAAACACTGACACGGTGCTTCACAGCTGGTCTTTCTCTTGGACATTGCTACGGTTTTAATCTACCAGGAAACTTTTGGTTACTCGACAACGGTTTTGCTTAATGGATTGCTCTCTCTACGCCCTGAACTTGCCTTGAACTCTATCGGAACTCTTGGTTACTCGACAACGGTCTGCTTAACGGATTGCTTTCTCTACGCCCTGAACTTGCTTTGAACACTATTGGAACTTTTGGTTACTCGACCACGGCCTGATTAACGGATTTTCTCCACGAACCACGATTCTTTGGAACCTGGGCCTATGGCCTTTCACTAGGCGTTCGCCTGATCAAGGACTTCAAATCCCAGAGCTTACCGTCATCAACCAGAGGTTGTGGGAACCTATCCTAACCTGAGGTCAGGTCCAATCACTCTCCTTCCTTTCCGGGTGGACCCACAGTACACATACAGTGCACATAGGTAAGAACGTTTAGTTTCTATTTCTAGATACCCTGTGAATTGCTTTTCGCCCTGTACTAATCCCGCCTTGCCTTACAGCGCTCAAAGGGTCCTTCCGGCAGTTCCTGACTACAGTCTTGACGAACTACCACACCTGTGGCTCCAAGGATTGCACAGGCAGTATTCATATAATTGCCTGTGTGGTACCTGGGGACGGAGGTATTCATATCTGCACGACCGGCAACTTTGTAACAATATGCGCCCAGAACAAAAGTCAAAAGAAGAAACCAGCTGGTCTTTTACAACCTTTAGATATTCCACCCGCACCATGGCACACTTTGTCTTTAGACTTTATTACAGATCTACCGCCATGTAATGGATTCAACACCTTTCTAGTTATTGTGGAACTTTTTTCCAAGATGGCCCACTTCATTCCTTTAAAAGGACTACCTTCTGCTTCAATCTTGGCCAAGGAATTTCTCGAAAATATTGTTCGAATACATGGATTTCCTTCCGTATTGATCTCTGACCGAGGTAGTCAGTTCATTTCGCAATTTTGGCAGAAGTGTTGTCAATTGACACAAATCGACGTAAGGTTATCAACTAGTCACCATCCCAAAACCGATGGTCAGACGGAGAGAACCAACCAGACTCTTGAACAATATCTACGTTGTATGCTCCACCAAACCGAAAGTAAATGGAAGGACATTTTATGGATTTCTGAATACGCATACAACAACTCTGTACATTCAGGAACCAGACAAAGCCCCATTTATACCATATATGGACATCATCCTCGAACCTCAGAACTCGATTTGCCCCAGCATTTAGAAATGCCGGCAGTAACTCATCTGCATTCTACTGTTACACAAGCCTTTAAAGAGGCAACAAAACATTTGAAACAAGCCAAAGAGAAATACAAGAAAAATGCTGATCAACATACAAGTGAGACCCCATCATATCGAATCGGAGACCAAGTTTGGCTGGCTACAAGACATATACCTCTGAAAGGAACTCAGACTTTTAATCCTAGATATTTGGGACCTTACACCTTTAAGACCATTATCGACCCAGTGGCCGTCAAATTAGAACTACCTTCTAATATGCGGATTCATCCTGTCTTTCATGTTTCACTTCTAAAACCAGTTCAACCCGGGACAAGATTAACCAAACCACCTGACCCCATCCTAATAGATGGAGAACCTGAATTCGAGGTAAAAAACATCCTGGACTCTAAAATGGTTAAATCAAGACTTTTTTATTTAATCGACTGGAAGGGTTACGGACCACAAGAAAGGTCATGGGAACCTAGTGACCACGTTCATGCTCCTCGATTGGTGAAAAAATTCCATCGGAACTTCCCAGACAAGCCAGGGCTAAGGGGAAGATCAACTTTAGGAGGGGCCTTGGGGGGGAGTGCTGTCATGATACCTACCCCCGGGCATCCGGATCGTGTCCATCAGCCCCGGGAGCAGGCATCCAGATACTCATTAAAACCCCAACAGCCCCGGCTGGGGGCTGTTTGGATTCAGTCCTGGCACCTTAGGTGCCAAGCTCATCATAGAAAACAGTCCTGGCGCCATAGGCGCCAGGCTCATAGACTTTACTTACCTTATGCAGACCATGCTGCAAATGAGTCCAAGCGAACGTGAGGCCTGGATGGGACTATTTTATTACAGGGACTATTTTTCACTCGGGTGTGGTTCTGGGGAACTTCTTACCTAGGACTACTTTGCAGGCTATTTAAACCACGCCCAAACAGCAGCCCATGCTTCGCGTTATTCTGCATCCAGCAGCGTGACGCTCACCGTGTCTGCAAGTCAGCATCCAGTCTTCTGCCACTCCCGCCTCGAATCCGGAGCTCCTAGACAAAAGGAAAAGAAAGGAGAAGAGGTTAGATCACGGACATTATTTGATTCCTTACCTGATTCCGGACCCAGCACATCTCCGAGCCTGGAAAGGACATTATTTCAGCATGCATCATTTCACCAGCAGCAGCGCCGCGTTATACTCACCAGTGCACCGCATCTTTCGACTCGGCGCTGCCTCCATTATTTTCTTCGTCGCAATCCAGTACCTGGGGGGAAAACAAAAGGAATAACAAGGTGAGCCGAGAAAACCAACAAAGACAATCTCTTTGCCACCATAGGCTTATCTGCTTTACCACCGGAGGTATTATTCTTGCCGAGTTCTTCCAGTAGGAAGTTGCATTTGGTGTTTCCCGTTGTCTGAATATGGGAACAAGTTGCACTTGCCACATTTGAAATTGCCCCGGAGATTTGGTTGATTCCACATTTGTTTGAGGCCGGGCTCTTTTGTCTGTGGGATGAAGTGTGATGGACTTATTAGGTTCTTGCTGGTTCTAGCTCTGTGAAATGTTAACAATGGTTGATCGTCTAGAAATGGTGTAAGGTTTGATCCAGCTTGAGAATGGACAAGTTTTTAGAGAGCATTTTTCTGATTAAGTTTGTCTGAGAGCTGTATGTTGTGATAAAGCTCACTTTATTAGTAATTGTCGATGAAGATGATTTTGGTTTAATTGCAAGAAGATCTGCTCTAGTTTGTGATAAAGATTTGTTATAGGCTAACTGAAGGGATTTCCTGTGGTAACCTCTTTCCTCAAACCTATGGAGCATTCGTTTGGCATGTTTTTCAAATTCGGTGTTCTGTGTACAGTTACGTCCTATTCTCAATATTTCTCTGTAAGGGATATTTCTTGTGACATGATTGGAATGATTACTGGCAGTATGTAATGTGCTATTGCCAGCTGTAGGTTTGACAAATAGAGTAGTTTGAATTGTATCATTTTCCACATATAGCTCCAGGTCCAGAAAGCTCAGTTTTGTTGTGCTGTCGTGTATCGTGAATTTGAGGTTATAATTATTGATGTTTAAGTAGTTGAAGTATTGCATGAGAGATTATTGATCGCCCTTCCAGATAATGAGAATGTCGTTGATGTATTAACGCCAATAAACTATTTGGTTGGTGGTTGTGAAGGATGGCTGTTGCCATGCGAATTCCAGTTCAAAGTCTCCCATATATAAATTGGCATAAGATAAGAGGGTGAATTTTGCACCCATCGCTCGACCCTGTTTTTGTCGATAAAGTTGATTGTCAAAGGTCAAGATGTTATTGTTCAGAGTAAAGTGCAGCATTTCTGTTAACATTAGATTTTGTGAATAGTACGATATTATTCTTCATTTCAAAAAATGGTGATTAATATTGATGCCTTTGTGATGGAGAATACTGGTGTAAAGGGAATTGACGTCCAGAGTGACTAATCTGTAATTAGATTCCCAAGTGATATTTTCAAATTGCTGGATGACATGCTTTGTGTCCTAATGGTTGAAGATGATGGTCAATATATTGAGAAATAGGTACTGTTAGAAACCCTATGCCATTAATTATGGGTCTGCAGGTTGGAAATGTTTCAAAAGGTTTATGAATCTTAGGAACGTAGTACATTGTGGCCATTATAGATGAGTTGTATATGAAATTGTGTTCATCCTATGTTAAGTGTCCCAAGTTAGTTCAATGTGGGAATGTTCCATGGTCATGTTCATAGCACATTACTTTGTTATTGCTGTGTAAAACACATGTCGTGCATACACCTTCACCAGCATGTGCAGTCATACAATGCCTTCTCTCATGTGTTGCACAGCCTCTACCACTGGAATGCAGTAGTAGCACATACATGATCTTCCTGAGTCATGCTCTCTCTGACTGCCCTACCATCACCCATGCATAGACCTGTTATGTGATAGTTCCCTGACAGGTATTTTGCCACCCAGCTCACTCATGCTCAGACTGTGACACACCTGGCCATTGTTTGTGGATCTTGCAACAGCTTTTGGTATGTTTGCTTCTGTCGTCGGCACACATTCTGTCACTGTGTTTTGATGCCTTGCCAATGTGCCATGGGCAGCATGCACTCACTTGTCACATGTGTATGTTGGTGGATGATTAAGGCCTGGAAGGGTGTGTGAGCAGATGCTTCACTCATGGATGGACCTCCGGTGATGCCAGTTGTTTGGATTTGCGGAATACATGTTGATGTTGCAATTCATGGTGCTGTCATAGCATGGAGGTTCAGGTGAGCAACAGACATGCATTGCAGTGGTAATGTGTCAGACTGTCAGGGTGCTGCCTGTGGGTAGTGTCACAGGTGAGGGGGTTTGGGGTTGGTGTCCCATCTGGAGGGAGCTGCCTGTGGGTGGTGTCACAAGTGAGGGGGGCTGGGGGTTGGTGTCCGATCTGTAGAGGGCTAACAGTGGGGGGTGTCACAGGTGAGGGGGGTTGGGGGTTGTTCTCCCATCTGGAGGGGCTGCCTGTGGGTGGTGACACAGGTGAGGCAGCCTCGGGGTTGGTGTCCCGTCTGCAGGGGGCTGCCTGTGGGTGGTGTCACAGGTGAGGGGGGCTGGAGGTTGGTGTCCCAGCTGGAGGGGGCTGCCTGTGGGAGGTGCCACAGGTGATGGGACTGGGGGGTGGTGTCCCATCTGGAGGGGGCTGCCTGTGGGGGTTGTCACAGGTGAGGGGGGTGGGGGTGGTGTCCCATCTACAGAAGGCGTCCTCTGGGTGGTGTCCAGTCTGGAGGGAGCTGCCTGTGGGGGGTGTCACAGGCGAGGGGGGCTGGGGGTTGGTGTCCCATCTGGAAGGGGCTGCCTTTGAGGAGGGGTGCTGTCTGTAGAGGGCTATCTCTGGGTGGTGTCCAGTCTGGAGGGGGCTGCCTGTGGGTGGTGTCACAGGTGAAGGAGGCTGAGGGGTGGTATCCCGTCTGGAGGGGGCTGCCTGTGGAGGGGCACCCTCTGGAGGTGCCTGCTTGTGGGTGGTGTCCAGTCTGGAGGGGGCTACCTGTAGGGGGTGTCACAGGTGAGGGGGGCTGGGGGTTGGTGTCCCATCTGGAGGGGGCTGCCTGTGGGGGGTGTCCTGTCTGGAGGGGGCTGCCTGTGGGTGATGTCCAGTCTGGAGGGGGCTGCCTGTGAGTTGTGTCACAGATGAGGCTGCCTCTGGGGGGTGTCCCATCTGGAGGGGGCTGCAGGTGGGTGGTGTCACAGGTGAGGGGGGCTAGGGGTTGGTGTCTGCCTGGTGGGGGTTGCCTGTGGGTGATGTCACAGGTGAGAAGGGCTGGGGGTTGGTGTCCCGTCTGGAGGGGGCTGCCTGTGGGGGGTGTCACAGGTGAGGGGGACTAAGGGGTGGTGTCCTGTCTGGAGGGGGCTGCCAGTGGGGGGGGTGTCACAGGTGATGGGGGCTAGGGAATGGTGTCCCATCTGGAGGGGGCTGCCTGTGGGTGGTGTCATGGGTGAGGGGGTGGTGTCCTGTCTGGAGGGGGCTGCCTGTGGGGGGTGTCACAGGTAAGGGGGACTAGGGGTGGTGTCCTGTCTGGAGGGGGCTGCCTGTGGGGGGTGTCACAAGTGAGGGGGGCTGGGGGTTGGTGTCCCATCTGGAGGGGGCTGCCTGTGGGGTGTCCAGTCTGGATGGGGATGCCTGCGGGTGGAGTCACAGGTGAGGGGGGTTGGGTGGTGGTGTCCCATCTGGAGGGGGATGCCTGAGGGGGTGACCCATCTGCAGGAGGCTGCCTGTGGGTGGTGTCACAGGTGAGGGGGGCTGGGGGTTGGTGCCCCATCTGGAGGGGGCTGCCTGTAGGGGGTGTCACAGGTGAGGGGGCCTGGGAGTTGGTGTCCCTTCTGGAGGGGGGTGCCTGTGGGGGGCATCTCACCTGGAGGGGGCTGCCTGTGGGTGGTGCCCAGTCTGGATGGGACTGCCTGTGGGCGGTGTCACCGGTGACGGTGGCTGGGGGTGGTGTCCCATCTGGAAGGGGCTGCCTGTGGGGGGGGTCCAATCTGGAGGGGGCTGTCTGTGGGGGGTGTCCAATCTGGAGGGGGTTGCATGTGGGTGGTGTCACAGGTGAGGGGGCTAGGAGTTGGTGTCCGCCTGGAGGGGGCTGCCTGTGGGTGCTGTCACAGGTGAGGGGGTCTGGGGGGTAGTGTTCCGTCTGGAGAGGGCTGCCTGTGGGTGGTGTCCAGTCTGGAGGGGGCTGTCTGTGGGGGGTGTCACCAGTGAGGGGGGCTGGGGTTTTGTGTCCCGTCTGGAGTGGGCTGCCTGTGGGGGTGTCACAGGTGAGGGGGCCTGAGGCTTGGTGTCCCGTCTGCAGGGGGCTGCCTGTGGGTTGTGTCACAGGTGAGGGAGGGCTGGAGGTTGGTGTCCCAGCTGGAGCGGGCTGCCTGTGGAGGGGTGTCACAGGTGAGGGGGCTTGGGGGTGGTGTCCTGTCTGGAGGGGGCTGCCTGTGGGGGGTGTCCCATCTGGAGGGGGCTGCATGTGGGTGGTGTCACAGGTGAGGGGGCTAGGGGCTGGTGTCCACCTGGAGGGGGCTGCCTGTGGGTGGTGTCACAGGTGAGGGGGATGGGGGTTGGTGTCCCATCTGGAAGGGGCTGCCTGTGGGGCTGTCACAGGTGAGGGGGACTAGGGCGAGGTGTCCTGTCTGGAGGGGGCTGTCTGAGGGGGTGACCCATCTGGACAGGGCTGCCTGTGGGTGGTGTCACAGGTGAGGGGGGCTGTGCGTTGGTGTCCCTTCTGGAGGGCGCTGCCTGTGGGGGGTGTCACAGGTGAGGGGGACTGGGGGTTGGTGTCCCATCTGGAGGGGGGTGCCTTTGGGGGGTGCTGTCTGTAGGGGGGCTGCCTGTGGGTGGTGTCCAGTCTGGAGGGGGCTGCCTTTGGGTAGTGTCACAGGTGAAGGGGGGGCTGGTATCCCATCTGCAGGGGGCTGCCTGTGGGGGGGCACCATCTGGAGGTGCCTGCTTGTGGGTGATGTCCAGTCTGGAGGGGGCTGCCTGTAGGGGGTGTCACAGGTGAGGGGGCCTGAGGGTTGGTGTCCCTTCTCGAGGGGGCTGTCTGTGGGGGGTGTCCCATCTGGAGGGGGCTGCCTGTGGGTGGTGCCCAGTCTGAAGGGGGCTGCCTGTGGGTGGTGTCACCGGTGAGGGTGGCTGGGGGTGGTGTCCCATCTGGAGGGGACTGCATGTGGGTGCAGTCACAGGTGAGGGGGGCCAGGGGGTGGTGTTCCATCTGGAGGGGGCTGCCTGTGGGGGTGTCCAATCTAGAGGGAGCTGTCTGTGGGTGGTGTCACAGGTGAGGGGGGCTGGGGAGTGGTGTCCCGTCTGGAGGGGGCTACCTTTGGGTGGTGTCCAGTCTGGAGGGGGCAGTCTGTGGGGGGTGTTACCAGTGGGGGGGCTTGGGGGTTGCCACCCGTCTAGAGGGGGCTGTCTATGGGGGTTGTCACAGGTGAGGGGGTCTGGGGTTTTGGGTCCCGTCTGGAAGGGGCTGCCTGTGGGGGTGTCCCATGGCTCGTGTCCAGTCTGGAGGCGGCTGCATATGGTTGGTGTCATAGGTGAGGGGGGCATGGAGGGTTGTTTCCTGTCTGGAGGGTGCTGCCTGTGGGGGGGTGTCCCATCTGGAGGGGCTGTCTGTGGGTGGTATTACAGGTGAGGGGGGTTAGGGGGCGGTGTGTGGACTACAGTGGTTCATGAGCAGTAGGTGGGTATGTGGACAGGATGGGTGCCAGGGGTGTAGGGGGGGGGAACTCACGTTTTTGTAAGGTGTGTAGCCTACACTTACGAGGGGGCACGCGATTTTGCTGGGGTGCGGCCTGGGCTTGCGAGGGAGGGAGGGCATGCATTTTCTTTGGGGTGCGGCCTGGGATTGCGAGGTGAGGTGCGCGATTTCGCTGGGGTGCAGCCTGGGATCGCGAGGTGAGGCATGCTATTTTGCTGGTGTGTGACCTGGGCTTGCGCGGGTGGTAATGTGTTTTCTCTGGGGTGCGGCCTGGGATTGCGAGGTTAGGCACACGATTTTGCTGGAGTACTGGATGCTGGGCCAGGGGTGGCGCTGAGGCTTGCATCGTTTTAGTGGCTTGCTTTTTGGTGTGCACGGGGCGTGCTGTAGGCGTTCCTCACACAGCTTGTTGCCACTTGCGCGACAGCTAGTAATGCGTCTTGGAAATGCGTCTTGGAATCCATGAATACGCATGGCACGCAATATTTTTTCTGCGTCACAGCTTGCACAGGGTCTTTCTCGGCACGCAGCCCTTGCACCATTTCTGCATCGAATTCCGTGAATCAGTCCCTAAATCTCTCTCCTTTCTGTAAGGGAGGCTTGTTTCGAATAGGATTAACGAAATCTCGTCTAGGTACTCCCCATATTTACAGAGAATGCACTGTGCGAGTACATTATTTGTTCAGGATCACATACTTTGGTGAAGCAGTGAGATCGGTAATTTAAACCCACTTTACAATTTGAAAACTTGACCTAACCCTAGTCGGCGCACATATTTAAGTTTTGTCTTTTAGTGCAGTCCCATGGAGTTGACTTACAAATTGCACATAGAACCAGCCTGGTGATATAGAATCCTTAAAGAAACACGCAAAACAAAAAGAGTATCTCTGTAACTATTTTCGCATCCAGAAGGGTAATGTGAACCCGAAACATGTCCCCTCTTTTACACCATTACACTTTCATCATGTAAAAACACGCAACATAAGAAAGTAATTGTGTGCTCAAGTCAGCTACCTATAGACGTTGTTCAACACTAACTGCCAGCTTGCATGATGTCAAGAACAGTTGAATAGACACAAAAGCATCTCCTTTCAAGTCAAGAGGTAACCTGGATATAAACTAAGTTTTAAACACTGATTTTAATGTTGGGAGCTCACTCGAAGAGTCTTCGAAGAAGAAATAGATTTGTCAGGTAACTACAGATATCTGTGCGCTTTCAGTTGTAAATGCCCCATCATTTCCAATCAGCTGTGTTCGTAAAGTACGTGCTAGGCCATTGTTAAAGTGCTTGACAATGGCCTGTGTTGTGTAGTAACCCTCCCATGTTGTGTTGCCCCTTTAGGTGGATGTGTTCCTCCCATGTGCATTGCCCTTTTAAGATGGGCCATAGTCATGGCCCAAGTTAATAAAAGAGAGCCCTGCAGGTACATGTAACAGAACAGCTGAAGACTCCGAACAGAAATGATCTGAGTGTGTCTCTCATTAAGGCCTGCAGGCCCACCCTGTGTAAGCAGGGCCTGCAAGCCAGGTTGTCATGCCCCCCTCCCCTGCAAGAAAGACAGCCCAGGTCCGCATGTGGGTGTACCAGCACCCCCTTGAGGTACTGGGCCTCTAAGGTGCTGGTGTCCCATAGCACCTCAGGGGGCTGGTGCATGTCCATGACCAGCCCCCACCCCTCAATCCCTAGAGGCACCTGGCCTCCGTAGTGCTGGTGTCCCAAAGTACCACAGGGGGCTGGTGCAGTCTCTATGAACAGCACCTCCCCTCCATAACATCCAGGATCACCTTCAGGATTCTGTCCGCCTCAAGAAAGCTCTGAAAGCCTTCAAACTCCCAAGAGGGAAGACTCCGAATTTGGCAGAGGGAGGCAACGCCCAATTAGTCCAATGTTGTTGCACCTGCTCACTGGAATCTGCTCATTTATACACGTGCAAATCTTTCCGAATCCGCGCAAGGTGTAGAAATTGGATGAATCGACCGATCACAAGCAATGCTATCTTTCAAAGTGCTCGCATTAAACACGCTACACAATATTGTTATTTTAAACGAGACTGCGCTGTAAATTGATGCAGCTAACCATGACAAACAATTCATCATAATTTTTCATTTCAAGTAGAAGCCCAGCCAGGAAATTGCTAATTTTCCGAACGAATGGAGGGAATTTAAAATGAACCGATTTAGCCAAGCCTGACACCTACTGGATGAAATATGTACTGCTTGCCTTTATTGAACAACACATAATATTGATTTATATTCAATGTACGAGTTCATAGGCGCTTATGGGATTTTAATGCCGATACCTTCCTGCGGTACATTTTGCATGTGCTAAGACCAAATAGCGTTTACCGAGTTAAAAACAAACTTCTGTTACTAAACGCGCACCACACTTGATTCATTCATAGACACGGGTGTTTTGCAGTAGCAGTGATACAAACTACACCCCGCTGTCATACGAAAAATGTATAACGAATGGATATATAATGAAAAAAATAACGAAAAAAATTCTGAAATTTTATGTGGGGCTGGGGTAAAGTTAAGTCTTGTGGGGAAACGGTGGGGGTGGGTTTTTAGGGGTGGGAAACAGGGGTTTGGGGAAAAATGTGTTATGTGTTGTCGTTTTTCGTCATATATGCATTCGTTATAATATTTTGTTATAAAGACATGTAACCAGCAACCAGCTATTGCAGAGAATCCAACTGTAGACACGGGCGTTTTGCAGTAGCAGTGATACAAACTACACCCCGCTGTCATACGAAAAATGTATAACGAATGGATATATAACGAAAAAAATAACGAAAAACTGTCAACAGGGACAACTTATACGAAGCCTTGATTTTTTTTTCTGCCGAGCTCACTTTAATGCTGTAATGTAGGCCAATATGTATGATGGCAGCACTGACGTGATATGTCCCAGCATGGAAATCGTGGGTGTATGAAAAGCATAGCCACTGTAATGGTGGTTTAGATGGTTACATGTCTTTATAACAAATATTGAATAACTAATGCATAAATAACGGAAAATATATAACGACAAAATATAACAAATGTTTATTTTTTTATTTTTTGGGGTGGTCCCGCCAAATCCCCGTTTCCCACCCATAAAAACCCACCCCAACCGTTCCCGACAATATTTAACCCTTTACGCCACCCCCACTTACAGTTTCGTTATGTTTTTAGTTATATCATTTTCGTTATATATTCCTTCGTTATAAAAACTCTATACCCTGGTTGCTGTTTCGACAGTAATGCTCTGTTTACCTGCACGATGTTACAACATTAACTTGATCAATTTTACTAAATATTCGTGTTTTTCTGACAAACTGATTTGTAATTATTTTTTGACACTCTGATAAGGTGCCTTGTCTTTTTCTCTAAGGTTTTAGAGGTTTGGGGGGCCTCACCGAGGTAGTGGATGGGGGTGCCCCTTCAGCAGTATGGGGAGGGTCCTCAGATCATGCTCATTTAGCCTCTGCCTTGGTCAGTGGATTTCTCAGGATGTCCACGGCTTCACCCAGAACAGCACACCCTCTCCCTAACTTAGGTTTAGTCAAACAAAAGCACCATCACCACTGCCAACCTCTAGGGTGCAAGGACTGCAGGCCTACAGGCTCCGTCACCAGCAGGCTCGCAATACAGCGAAATGACAGAGGCCCACACAGTGCATCTGGCATCTACTCTGAAACGTTGTTAACGGTATCCCATGCCTGGAGGCTGCCTACCTCAACGTTACATCTGCCCTGCGTTCCGCTACGCGGTGACGCAGGGCGCTCTAATAAAAGCCCCGGCCCCGAGTACGGGAGGCAGTTCGGGGCCAACCTAACACTGTGTGCTGCGTGATTTATTCGCTCCCGCTGGAGCTGCGACACAGATGCCGCGCGGCCTTGCGTTTCCACTAATCCGGTCTCCCCGCACGCAGAGCCGTGGAGGCCGGATATAACAATGGCGACGAGGTGAACTACTCGAGACACACGCGCTCGGTGCTCGACAGGCTGCTGATGGCCCACGGCCATCGAATCTCAATTTTTGGACACCCGTGAACCCCCCACCCCAAAAAAAAAAAAAAAAACGACATTAGGGGGAAGCAACCCCCACCTGCATTAACCTGACCCATCCTACAAAGGGCGGACCACCAGAACGTGGAGGCGCCAGGACTTTCCATCTGCCTTCCATGAGCCAGAAATGCCAGGAAAACGTCGGGGAAGGCCCAATGCTGATACACAGCTACTAATTCAGCACGTGTGCACGTGGTGAGTGACGGACCTGGCAACTGCTGCCCATCTGGACAGTCAAGGGATCGCCCAGGGACCTGCACCAGGGTGAGGCAAGTGAACCCCAGCATGGCTACCGGAACATCCACCCCCAGACCCGGCACACCATCGAGACTGGCGGCAAACCTATCGATGTCATCACCACAGGCTCGCCCGCAAGGGAGCTCCCCGGGTATGATCCAGCCTTTTGACCCATTCACCGACTCATCATCAGTTGGCCCCAGGTGGCAGCTATGGATCCAGAAATTCGAAATGGCGATGGAATGCAAGGATATAACGACTGCCAGGAAAATGAGGTTGCACTTGCTGCTAAACGTGGGGGACGAGGTACTACGCATATTTAACTCTTTAACCATTGATGATGGCCAGGACGCATACCAACAAGCGAAAGATGGCCTGACGGCGCACTTCCTTCCACAATTAAACCCGGACTATGAGACCTTCATATTCTGCACCACCATTCAGGCAGAAGAAGAAACGTTGGACGCCTACCACACACGGCTGAGGAAGTTAGCTATGTCTTGTGATTTTACCAACGTCGAAAAAGAAATCCGAAGGCAACTCATCAATGGCATCCATTCGGAAAAACTGAGACGGATGGTACTTGGTGAGAAAGGCATCTCCCTTACACGGATTCTCGAGTTGGGTCGACAAAGAGGACTGGCACACACCAGGGCTGCCAACATGGGGGCAACGCTACAAAAACTACAGCCTGCCCTCGCTACAGCCATGGTGTCCCATGTCACCAACAGACAATTCACGAGGGACGAGGCTGGTGGCAGCTACGCACAAAACAGGTGGCAGCCAAGCGTCCCGGGTCCCACAGAGTGTGGATGGTGTGGTGGACCGCAACATGGACGGCGTAACTGCCCCGCGCAAGGAACAACATGCGGGGCATGTGGCAGAAAGGACCACTATGCAAAGGTATGCCGGTCAGTGGGCATCCCAGCACAGCCCCGCAAAACACTCAAGAAAAGAGCGGGATCAAGAAGAAGAAGCAGGCCAGCGCGGGGCGAGTCGAAACGACCAATTCTTCGACCGAGGAAGAAGGGGATGATGTCTCACACATACAACAAGAAGCTGGCAAGGAACAATGGAGAAAAGGGAGGAAGGTCTACCTAGTGTCTGCGTTGGGTCAAGGGCAGACAACACAGAGAAAGCATCTCCGAAGGCGCAAATGTTTGGTCACCCTTCAAATCAGCAAGTATGGATGACCATCGACACGGGAGCCTCCGTAAATGTCATGCCCACGAACATGTTCCAAACGCTACAACCCCAACCAGATCTGAAGGACACGGACACACTGCTGTTTGCGTACGGCAGCAGGAAGCCCCTACTGGTCGTCGGCAGGTTCCGCACCACTCTCGTCCACGGCAAAAACAGACTGCGGTCAAAAATCTACGTTGTGAAGGCGGGGATTGAAAGCCTCTTGAGTGGGGACGCGGCTGAAGATCTGGGGTTAGTCAAGTTCATCGGCCAAGTGGATGAAGTGCAAGAAGTCGAGAACATTTTGAAGCACTATCCCAACCTGCAAAAGGGGATAGGGTGTCTGAAAGGCAAGACTATCAGACTCCACATTGACGAGTCGGTACAGCCGAAGGCAGTAAGACACAGGAGAACACCGTTCCACATGCAAGAATAAGTGGAGAAAGAACTTAAAGCGCTGGAAGAAGCTGGAATAATAGAGGAGGTGACTGGGCCCACACCATGGGTCTCCCCGATGGTAGTAACAAGAAAGCCCAAACAGCCCGCCAAAGTCCGGATTTGCATAGACATGCGTCTTCCAAACACCGCCATCAAGCGGGAGCGCCACATCACACCCACGCTCGACGAAATCGTGGCTGACCTCACAGGGTCGCGAGTGTTCTCCAAAGTTGATCTGAAAGCAGGCTACCACCAGTTAAAGCTTCACAGAGACTCTCGCTACATAAGGACCTTCTCAACACATCTGGGGTTGCGGAGGTACAAACGCCTGAGCTTCAGGATATCATCGGCGGCCGAAGTCTTCCAACAGACAATTCAAGAGGTCATCCGAGGCATACCTGGCGTTCTCAACGTGAGCGACGATATCCTTATTCATGCTCATGACAAGGAAGAACATCTCAAGAGGCTCCAAACGCTACTGGGCAGGATAGAAGGCGCTGGATTAACCATACATAAGGAAAAGTGCGAGTTTCTCAAATCTGAAATCACGTTTTTTGAGTACAAATTCAGCAGCACGGGCATTTCCCCTGACCCCCAGAAGGTTGCAGACATTCAAGCCGCAAGCCCGATAATGACACCCACGGAAGTGCGCAGTTTCCTGGGCATGGCCACCTACTGCGGCAGGTTCATCCGGAATCTGGCCACTCTCTCGGAGCCCCTACGCGAGCTGACCAAGCTAAACGCCAAATGGGAATGGGGGCAGGAGTGCCAGGAAGCTTTCAGAAACATTAAGGAGTCCCTGTCTGTTGACACAAAAATGGCGTACTATAACACTGAGCTCCCGACGGAATTGTTCGTGGATGCGAGCCCCGTAGGGTTAGGGGCTATCCTCATGCAGGTCACCAAAGAGGGGGAGAAGAGCCCCATCACATATGCATCAAGAGCTCTCACCATGACAGAACAACGGTACTCCCATATCGAGAAGGAGGCCATTGCCATACTATGGGGGTGTCGTCACTTTCACCTATACCTCTATGGACGGAGATTTACGGCGGTCACAGATCACAAACCCTTACTACCCATCTTCATGGGCACGTCGTCACACCCCCCAGCAAGGATAACGAAATGGTTGCTGCACCTCCAGCAGTACAATTTTGAACTGGTCTACCAGCCGGGAAGTGGAAACCCGGCAGACTTCCTCTCAAGGCACCCTCGAGCAGCAACCTCACAAGAAGTCCAAGTGGCCGAAGAGACCGAAGAGCACATATGCCAGGTGGTGCGAGCCATGAGGCCAAAAGCAGTCAGCATTGAGGACTTTGAGTCTGAGACCCACAAAGACCCATGTTGCGACCTAGTGAAGGACACCATCATCTCAGGCGACTGGAAGACCTTCATGAAGAACACCCATAACAGGACAGTGGAAGCAAAGGTTTTTCTCTCCGGGGTGTTCACCGTAAGACAAGACCTGTCGATCACGGAGCGCGGACTGCTGCTCAGGGGGAATCGGATTGTCATCCCACCGAGCATACAAGACAGAATAGTGGCACTGGCCCACGAAGGACATCAAGGGATGGCATGGACAAAAGCTCGGATCAGGCACCGGGTGTGGTTCCCACAGATCGACGAGAAGGTTGAAAATCTGGTAAGCACATGCCTACCTGCCAGATAACCGGGGCTCCGCCTGAACCAGAACCCATTCAGTCAGTGGAACGTGGTCGTAGGCGTTGGGATGCCATCAGCATCGATTTCTGCACACTACGGGAAGGCCTCTTCATCCTGGTAGCCATTGATGACCACTCCTGATACCCCGAGGTCAAAATAGAGTAATCCACAGCAGCTGAGGCGATCATCCCTGCCATGGAGAAGATGTTTTCGACACATGGTTTACCCACCACCATCAAGAGCGACAATGGTGCCCCTTTCCAAGAGGAGGAATTCAAAAAGTATTTGCACGAACTAAACATCAAGTACCATCACATCATGCCGAGATGGCCCCAGGCGAACGGCGATGTACAACATTTCATGAGGACCCTGAATAAAGTACTAAGAGTATCCAAGGCGAACGCCAGCCCGTGGAAAATTGACCTGTACCGTTTTCTGCAGATCTATCGGGTCACCCCTCACAGCACGACGGGCGTCCCGCCAGCTGACCTCATGTATGGCACCGTAATAAAATCCTCGATTCCACATCACCTCAGCTGGACCCCTGACGAAGTCGATAAGGGGCGTACAGAGAGAAGGAGAACGAGTGCCAACGCACACATGAGTGCCAGGAGAAGGGCGAGACCGTCCGACCACCAGGTGGGCGACCAGGTGGTCATGTTGCGAAATCCGACAAAGTCAAAACTGGACACCAGATACAAAGAGCTCCCATGGACCGTCAGTGGCACAGTGGCAAGCAAGGGACCATGGTGACGGTAACGAGAGGGCACCGCCAGGTGACACGAAATGCGTCGTGGTTGAAGGCGGTGCCACGCAACCTGTGGACCGATGGCGAAGGCCACCAAGAAGAGGAGGCATCCCAGGCCAACGAAGAAGAGCCCGCTTCCCGCCAGGACGAGGCCGCAGCGGGTGACAGGACGTGGGAGCAGTGGAGCGAGCCGGACATGGGTGAGCCAGACAGTGAAGGTGAGGCACCCAGTGGGACAGCGGGGGTCACCCCCAGAGACGGGCGATATAGCTTGAGAACTGCCACAAGACCGCCCGCCAGGCTCAAAGACTATGTATGGTAGTCGGCTAACTGTGGACTGTGAGTAAGGAGGACCCAGGGACGTATAACAGTTTAATGTTGTTTTAACTGAAGTTTACAGCATGTTTGTGTTTAGTGTTAACCTCATTTGAAATAAAAGAGGAATGTTACATCCGCCCTGCGTCCCGCTATTCGGTGACGCAGGGCGCTCTAATAAAAGCCCCGCCCCCGAGTACAGGAGGCAGTTCCAGGCCAACCTAACACTGTGTGCTGCGTGATTTATCCGCTCCCGCTGGAGCTGCAACACAGATGCCGCGCGGCCTTGCGTTTCCACTAATCCGGTCTCCCCGCGAGCAGAGCCGCGGAGGACGGATCTAACACTCAGCACGTCACTTCCTGTAACCTGCATCCCCCACCTTAGCCCCGCCTCATCCATAACAATGAGGAATGCCTACAATGTGACACCTTCCCCCTTCTTAAAGATAGCAGTCAACATATTAACCCATTTCTTCAATAAGTCTTACGGGTTCGTTTTGGCCATCCCTCTCGGAGGAGAGCTCGGCTGCGTCCCAGGGGCTGTTCTCCTACTCCCTCCATTCTTCATCGAACACCGCCCCATCTCCCAAGTATGACTCATCCGACTCTCCCTGGGATCAGAAATCTGCAAGCTCTTCCCCCAGCTCATCGCTCTCTTCCATGTCTCCTTGGTATTCCCTACAATGGGAGATGTTTCACGTGATTTCACATCCATCCCTGCTTTCTGCAGTGTTCATGTTCCATTTCACTCGTGCAACAGTGAGAGGTTCAGGTGCAAATCTAGAGTCATCTTTCCGTTATTGTGTCTGACGAACCACCACTCCTTCTCCTACTTCAAATGTACTCTCACAAGCACCCCTTCTCGCATCAGCTGCCACCATCATCTTAATTTTTTTCTTTCAGGTTTTTCTCTCTGATCTCCTGGTCAGAAGGCACAGCCTTGTCAGTAAGGGGGCCCTGCGGCAGCCCAGTCCTCAGCCTATGGCCGAACATAGGATCTGCTGGGCAGAGGCATGTGGAGTTGCCCGTGGTGCTGTGAGGCATGTGGAGTTAGTCGCTCAGAAGTTGGTTTAAAGTCTGTTCAAAAGGCTTGTGAGACACATGGGCAACTTGAAGTGCTCTTTTAATATTACCCATAAAGCGCTTGACCATGCCTTTGGCCTGGGGCAAAGGGGTTTGATTCTTCGGTGCTTCAACCCCATGTATTGGGTGACGTCGGCAAAGTCGAGGCTGGTAAATGGCAGCCTATTGTCCGACTTGATTATTTTCGGAATGCTGTAGCCGGTCAAATGTGGTCTAGAGCTGGTATCATATATAAAGTAACAGGGTAGAGCTGGTATGACAGCTGCCACCGTGGATAGTACAATCTGCACTTACGGGAATCTTGAGTATTCATCCATCACCACCAGGGAATATGTGCTATCTCGGAGTGGGCAGAAGAAGTCTATGGCCAGCTCTTCCCAGACTCCATCCGGCATTGGGGATATTTGCAGAGGGTTTGGCGCGACCATGCAGCAAATGGCACAGTTCCTTAGGGTTTCTTCAACCTGCTTGTCCAGGTCTGGCAACTATATCTTCTGCCGGAGCAGCTTCTTTGTGGACACCACCCCGAGATGCTCCTCGTGTGCCAGATCCATAACCTGCTGACATAGTGACTTGGGTAGAACAATCTTGCGACCTTGCATGATGACGTGAACTTCACTGATGGTGAGTTCCTCCTGCACCAGCGCCATGTTTTTGACATCCTCCTGAGATGCTGCGTCAAGATGCTCGGCTAGGTCCTTTGCATGTTTCATCTTCACTTTGCCGATGCACTGTGCCACGATTGCAAGGGCAGCATTAGACGCTGATTCTTGCTGGAGCATCGTCTGTGCCACAAGAACAGCTTCATATGGTGAATGGCATATTGCAGGTAGGCACCCGCAATGGAATGTCCTGGTTGTTGGGATTCTGCAGGATGAAGAGATATATAGTCAGCTGGGTTCTTATCCTTCCCCAACCTTTGGCATAAGGTAAACTTGTAGTCCTGGAGGCACAACCTCCACCTCTCAATACGTGGTGGCGTCCGGGCCTTTGGATTCCCATAGATGGAGAGAAGGGCCTAGTGGTCCATGGCAACAGTGAAAGCCTTCCCAAAGAAGAAGAGGTGAACGTGCTTGCAGGCCCAGATGACCACCAAGCTCTCCTTCTCACTGTGCAAGTACTTCTGTTCCATGGTCATCAGACTGCGACTGGCATAGGACACAACCCTTTTGACGTGCAGGGTCTTGGGATCATATTGGGCCAACACTGTGCCAAGGGCCACCGGGCTTGCGTCAACAGTCACCTCCGTTTCTTTGGACGAGGTGAAGTATGCCATATCAGTGGCTGATGCAATGATGTACATTGTTATTGGTTATTTATAATGTGCTTAATACCCAGAGGTTTCAAAGCATGGACCTGGGGATCGAACCAGTGTTGCTTTGCATCTCCTTGCTTCCGAGGTGACCGTAGCGCCCCTCAGCTATCCTCCCGAGATATTGGCTCGAATTGTCTCAAAACTGACTTCACACTCTGGGGACCGGACAAACTCCTAGTTATCTCTAGTCAGCTCACAGAGTGGGGCGCTCACCGTAGCTTAGTTCTCTAGATAACCAGAGCAGTAACTTGCGAGACCCAAGAATGATCGTAGGTCGGTCACATTTGTTGTATGTGGAGCCCCTTTTAGTGCCACCACTTTGTCTGGGTCCGGGCGCATACCCTGATCAGAGAATATGTGACCAAAACATTTCAGAGTCTGTTTTTTAAACTAGCATTGGTCCTTGTTTAGGGTCACCCGGGCCGCCTCCAGCACCATGCAAACCCGAGTATGGTGTCATCATGTTTGTGAGGGGTTTTGCCAAAAACCAGGATACCATCGCTGCAATGTAAGCATTTTGGGATATGTTTAATGACTTGGTGGATCTTCTCTTGGAAAATCTCTGCTGCCAAAGATATTCCAATTGTAGCGTGACTCTGGGGCATGCTCCAGCTGGTGATAACCTTTGTTGAGGTGCAGAGTTTGGAGAACATGGTCGTCCCGTTGAGGAGGTGGATCATGTCCTTTATTCTGGGGGTTTGGTGATGTTCCCGTTGTGGTCTCAATCGGCCGGCGTATGACCACACAGAGCTGAATGGATCGTTCGGCCAATTTCTTATGGACTGGTTCGATGATGTTAAGATCCAGTAGGTGCCTAATTTCTTTTTCCACCTGCGTGTGGATATTTATGGAAATGCCACTATAGTGTTGTGCGACAAGTTTGAAGAGGGAGTAACAGGGGTCCCGAGACCACCCCTAGGCCCTCCAAAGTTCATGACAATATGAAAGGCCAGGAATGCTCGCAGCCACCCATCTTATTTCGGACGACTCCCAAGTGCACCAGTGATTGACAAGTACAATGAAAGATATCCTCTCAGCCAGCCATACAGATTGAATACGATGCAGATCTTTCCATGTGTAGGAGAAGAGCCCGTGATCATGGACAGAGATGCCTATATGGACAGCCTTGACTGAACACCAAGAAACCATGATGCTGACGTCATTAGAGATACCACGATGTAGCATCCTTAGACATGAAGCACATTTGCAGTCTGCACTCCATGTTATGTTATAGGAATTTGTAGAGCATGACTTTTACCCGAGGGCATCTTGGTGCTGATCAGTAAGGATAGCCAAAAGGGAGCAGACTTAGTAGCAGAAAGATTAGAAAATATAGGTTTTTAATGCACGACAAAAAGAAAAATGATCCTGCCTTTCGTGTAAAACAAAAGGTAGGGCATTCTAAGCTTTTGATGCAGCCACAGAGATGACGCGTCCACCAAAACAGGAGAGCTTGGTCCATGGAATTTGGATGGTCACAGAGGTTTGAGAGCAGCATGTACCAGATGGAGTATAGGGGAGAATGCAGCCAGACGATATTCAGCCCCCTGTTTGTAGAAGGCTTTATGCACAATACAGAGAGACTTGAACAACACCTGCTTCCCAACCGGAAACCAGTGCAGTTGACGAAGAATGGAAGATATGTGCGCACCACAGGGAGGGTGGGTGACAGCTCTAGCAGCCTTGTTTTGTAGTAACTGAAGTCAGCGTAATAGATAGGAAGGTTGTGCCTAATAGAGTGCATTGCAGCATTGCAGTAGTGAATGCTGCTCATTACCAATGAAGAAACTACAGGAGCATAGAAATGTGCAGGGATATAAGGAAGAACCTTACGGAGGACTATCAGCATAAAATGACTGGATTTGCAAATGGCTGATATCTGGTCGGACATTGATAAGGTGTTAGAAATTTTAACACTTAGATCCTTCACCGAGGAGACAGGAGAAGGAAAAGGGCCCAAACTAGATGGCCAATACTCAGAAGTCCAGTACCGCGAGAGATCTGTCGTACCCACAACCAGTACCTCAGTTCTATCAGCGTTTAACTTCAGCCAATTCCTGGACATCCATTCACCCACATCCTCCAAGCAGCCCCTAAGCCAAGTCGGCAGTGCATCACATAAACACACACCCAAATTATTATTATTTTTGCACTAGCCAAATGCAGTAAAGCAAAACTGCAAGGCACAAGAGATCATGGGCAAGCTTGCTGATGCTTAAAGCCAATAGTCGCGTAGACATACAGGAGTATATATGGAACCTGATCGAACCATGTATAACCAACCCAAAGAGAGCATAGTATAACATGGACATGTAGAAACCGCATTATAAGGTTTAGGAAAATTGCATCAAGCCTCAAGCCACTGAACATGTGACAAGCTGAGCTGACTCATGCTGCACAGAGAGCAAGACACGTGAGACAGGCCCACAGCCAAGGTCAGAGACGCATTCCAATCCCCAGATGACAAAGGGACCAGCAGTAGAGAAACTGAATACATCCTCATAATTGGGAACTGCAGAGCTCAATTTTGTGGTCTCTAAACACGTGATGCAGCCAGACGAGACAATGGACAGTCATCCACAGTGAGAAAGGGGAGCCGATCCCAGCAAGACAGATGGACACAACAAGTGTTGCAAACCTAAGGAGCATATTCTCATTGGCAAAGGTGGTACACACAAGTTACGATACAGACACATAATCGTTCACATCACCTTGAAGAGGTGCACAGCGAGCTGAGAACTCGATCAAGTCCCAGGCCTGGGGGGGGGTCAACTCTAACCAATCACAGCTTAGAATCCCAGGGGTGGATGGCAAGGGGCACGGGGAAAGAACCAATGGTTCTCCCACTACTCTGCAACAATGTAATAGATAGTTTCCTGGGGACGGGACAGACCAGCCACTTGACATGTGAGGACCAGTAGAATAACACCTATAGGTGACCGTATAGGTTATAGAACTGTCAATACCCAATTCCTCGAACTGATAGGTTTTTTGGATAAGGGCCCAAGTGAGGCTGTCAGAGTCATACAAAACCAGCCTGCGTGCCGTGGAACATTGAGCTGTACCTGAATCCTTCTGTGTTCTTGTATTGAACCCTGTTGGTTTTATTTGCAATAAACCACAGTTGGTACTTGCCGTTGACTGAGTCCTCGGTTTGTCCTGGGGAGGGTGTTGGGCCCTCCATGTCCGCGGATCCACAGCATCGCTCTGGCATACCTTGGAGTCCCACCCAACAAGTTGGCAGCAGTTCTGATGGTTCACTGCGCCAGCCTGGCGCAAAGTCATCTCCTCCGCCACGGAATCTGAGAGGTTGCAGGACGCTCGCATATTTTGAGAAAGATGGGGAACGCGTACCCATGGAAAGGCCACCAGGAGCCAGCTTGGAGAATATCCTGCCTGAGGTCAGCGAGGCATCCAGACAGACCACGAGGCGGAAGTGGCAGCATTGGAGGATGCAGCAGGCGAGCAGACCACAGAGTGTAAATATTGACCCAGTCATACTGCAACTGTGGGGGTGAGGGAGGGTATTGAGTATTGTTTAGTAGTGTCTAGCACTGTTGAGTATCATCAAAGTATTGTCTAGTATTGTAGGGTCAGGAGCGGAGGTAGACGTCATTATTTGTGGGTAGAGCATATTCGAGTTTAGAGATAAGTAGTTTTGGTGAATAACCTAGACTATTGATTCAAGGGTCCGGATAACAGAAGTTATATAAATAGTGGATTTCCTGTGGGTTGGGCGTTTTAGCTCAGGTCATAGATGACGGTATCCCCGTAAGGTTTAGCGAGGTAAGCTGGCCTGAATTGCGGAAGGTGATTCGACTGGTTAAGTCTCGAGATGAGGTGTATTATTTGCTTAGCATCGCAGCAGGTACAGATGGAACACACAAGAATAGTGGTATACTCTGCCTGGAGGCTGGAAGACAGCTGTGGGGTTTTGTGTCAGGGTTTTGTGCATTTTGGGAGTAAAGGGTTATAGCATTGTTCACACAGTATTTGACTTTTCAGCCCTGCACGGTTAGTAAATTGGTGACGTCACCCGTAGGTAGGCACATAGGACACAGAGAGCATGAGATGTTAAGGAGCTAGCATTGGAAAACTTGAGATTGTCAGACGAGGTAAACAAATGGTGGTGCGCGGAATGCGCATGTGCAAGATTGTGGGTGTGCCTGGGGAGGCAGCCAATTTGTAAAGGGGCGGTGTGTGGAGCCCGCCTGACAGGTTGTTGAGCTAGAGAGGTTTGTAGCAAATTGATAACATTGTGATTACATTGTGTTTCTCCCTTAACAGTGGGTTATCTAAACCCTCGACTCAAGGTCAGGTAAAACCAAGAAAGATGTATCAAGGGAAGTGTGGGGGTAACATGCTCCTACAGCACCTGTGCAAGTCACTCCCACCCTAGAAGGACAAAATCTGTAAATATCGCATAGAACGGTTTAAAAGCACAGAGGAGAAGTTAACTAAACCATGGCCACCTCGCGTATGTTTCTCCAAAGATGTGCAACAATCACTACTGATGCACATACAGGGTACCTATAAGGGAAAGAAGTTAGCAAGCCACATGGCGATATTCAAATTGTTGAGGATTTTCCAAGAGAGCAAGGGGGACACAGTGAGGCATCCTTGGATGCTGAGCCATCAGAAAGTGCAGGGGACCGCTGCCCCACCCTATGCCCCCCACACGCCCCTCCGAGCGTGGTCTCCGATGACACAGACGATGAGCAGGGGATGTACCCATTACGAGAATTTAGAGCAGCAGGGGGGTATTCAAATCCAACATACAAACCACCACCATATACTCGGGAAGAAGGGCAGAGAGGCGCAGGGCAGCTGATCACTGAGCCTGAGCGGGCGGCGAGGCGAAGAAGGGCACAAAGGAGGTGCTAGGGAGCATAGCCACGAAAGAGTGGATAGGGGTCGGATCCTCCTGAAGTTGGAAGGGAAGACAGATGAGGATAGAGAGGGGGCAGCTAAGGCAATGGAAGGTCTGAAAGGGAGCAGCAAAGTGTTGGATTGGGCTGTGATAATGGACTTAATGGACAGAAAGGAGAAGGAGAGAGAAGAGAGGTTAGAGAGAGGACATGGAGAGGAGAAGTGAGGAGGAGAAGGAACAAGTGCAGAGAGAAAGGGAAGAAAGGATAGAAAGGGATCGTAGAGAGCGGAAGAGAGAGGAGCAGGGGCAGCGGGACAGAAGGATAAGAGAAGTAGACGAGATCGAGATACAGAGGGAGGTAGTAGAGCAGGAAAAACACAAGTTGATTGAGAGGGAACAGAGAAAGTTGCAGGTGGACAGACTGGCAGGGGAGCATGCACGCAAGGAGGCGAGTGAGCCGGCAATAAAGACTATAAAGACACAATGGCCAGTGGATCGGGGAAATGAAAGACTTGAGGGGGGCAGACGAGCAGAGCCAGATAGCATGACCTCATGGGACAAGAGTACCATGGAACGGGATAGAACAGGCCTAGGGCACTGAGGGGGAGGCAGCAGGTACGACTTATGGGATATCGACATTAGCTTGAAACCCAACATAGAAACGACAACTAGAAGGCTGAGCTTTGTAGATTACTTTTGCACTAAAATGGCCCGGGATCCCACAATGAGGGGTGGAACAGTGGGGATGAGAGGGGGGAGCTCCACAGGCCCCAATCCATGGGGACGGGGGCAGACACGCGGTTGACATGGGGGAGAGGGACCGGTATAGGGGGACCGGAGGCAGGATGGATGAGCTGGCACCGCGGTTGATGGACAACTTATGTAACATCAATGACGTAGCAACATATGTAGAGAGGCTTAAAGAACTCCCAGGATGAAGGAAGGGGGAGACATCTATAGTATGCTCAAGAGAAAGGTTAACAGAGGAACATGATGACAGTGTCCAGATACCCATACCAGAACCGATAGACGTATACACCGGCAGTGGAGATGCGGACAGACAGGTCAGGCTGACTAGGAGCATGCATGGGAAGGTAGTGAAGAGGGATGGGGAAGTTCACCATCTCCTCCCCCTCCTATAAGATATATGACACGGAAAAAGGCCAGGAGATACCAAGATCACCCATACTATTTTGGATCAATTCCTAGTGCTCTAATGATTGATAAGTATGTCGAGAGGTAACCCCTCAGCTGCCCTACAGACCAGGTACGGTACAAGTCTACCCCAGAGTGGATTAGGAGCCCCAGGCTGCAACTAAATAGACCTCAATTGGCAGTATCATTTAACGCGCCAAGAAGCCATGTTGCCGACGTCAATTGAGACACCACGATTTAGCAGCTTTAGACATGAAGCGCACGTGCCATCCACACATCGGGACACAAACACACACTCGTATACATGAAGAACATGAGCGTACAGTTCTATAATTAGAGGACAGATACATTTACATACTGTCATTGCTTTTATTATTCTGCCATTAGCCAAACGCAGCAACGCAGAAACCGCAAGAAGCAAGACATCCTAAGTAAAGCTTGCAGATGCTTATATGCAAATAACCTTATGGAACTAACTGCAGGAGCACCTCTGGGACCCGACAGAGCCAAGTGTGTCTCACATATGGGGAATATAGAATAGCATGGATACTGTAGGAACCACATAACGGTTTAGGAACATTAAGTAGGCCACAAGGCTCGCAGCAAGAGCTGAGCCAAGTTGAATTCAGGCTGGACAAGACCAAATGTGTGAGACAAGACCCGCTACCAAGGCCACGAGACACAAATGAAATTCCATTCCCTGAACAACAGTAGCACCAGCTGCAGTAAATGTGAATAATTCTTCATAATTCAGAGCTGCAGAGCTCAAAATTATGGTCTCCGAAGACTTGACCCGGCTGACTCAGACAATGGACAGCAACCAGCGCTGGGAAAGGGAGCCGATCTCATGCCGCCAGCCAGAAGCTTGCAACAAAGATGTTACAATGTGAGACAAGTGTTGGACTGAATGAACAAGCACTCTCATAGACTAAGGTGGTACACACAAGCTACAATGCAGACACATAGTCGTTCTTATCACCTTGAGAAGGTACACCAAGAGCTGAGAACCTTTGCGGATCACGGGCCTGAGGACGTCAGCTCTAGCCAACCACAGTTCAGTATCCTAGGGGTGGGTGGCAACGGGCAAGAACCAATGGTAAAACCCTTACACTGCAACATTGTTAGAGATAGTGACATGGGGATGGAGCAGGCCAGCCACTGGACATGTGGGAGCTAGTAGAATAACACATATAGGCAATTGTATAGGTTATTAGGCTCCTGACGACCAATCCAGTAGGCTGATAGGTTTCATGGAGAGGGGCCCAGGTTGTAACATCACTCTGAGGCAATTTTAGGTCAAAACTGGCCTGCGAGCCAGGAGATGATGAGACGTCCACAGAAGGTGTTGGGCCTTCCGAGTGTCTGCGAACTCCTAGTGGCCCTCTGGCATACCTGGCAGTTTATCCCAACAGTGGGGTTTACACAGATGCCCTTACTGTAAAAGGGAGGGGGGCAACCTCAGTATATACCATGGAAGCACATTGACAAGGCGAACATGAGGTGTAGGTTACCATTGTTGTCATCGGGGATGGGAAGTGGATAGATGAGATGGAAAGGATAACAGCGGCCCAGAGGTTAGCAGTGGGGGATGTGAAAAGGCTGTTGGTAGCGATCCTTGGGGACGCTGCCGATGACATATGGAAAATGGCAGCATTCCCCCGGAGTGATGACACAGAGCACGGCGCACGACAGATCACCGTTTACAAATTGCAGGGCTGCCGTATGGCAAGCCCTAACGCCACAATACCCAGACATGTCAGACATTGGTGCAATTATCTTTCTCAAAATGGAACCTGACGAAGACCACTTACACTATAATCAGGCAATCCAAGAGATTTGGCGCCTTGAAACTCGAGGACCGTGGGACAAAACAGTAGCAGTATTTTATCACATATTATGCCGGGGATTGCCAGAACCGGTCCAGAAGCAGTTAAGGAAATTAATAGGCTTGGAGGCAAAATCTTGGCCGGAAATTCAACTTATGATCGATCACCATTGTAGGCTATTGCAAGAGAAGCTAAAGAAAAAGGCAGAGGAGAGAAAGTTAAAGGAAGCGAAGCTAATGCAGAAAAAACTTTCGAAGTACACAATGGAAGGGGCGGTGCTACCAAGCGCAAACAGACAAGGGACACACCAACAGCGGTAAACACTGCAGCCCGTGGGGAGAGGATTCATGGGGCAGGGAAACATACAGCAAGGGTTCAGAGGAAGAGGGGGCCCATTAAGAGGATGCGAGTTTGGGCCACAGATACATCCTAACCAAGAGGGTTTCCCCGGGTGGTTTCGGAGATATGGGCAGCATGTGCAATAAGGCCCAGGGGATTATGCAGGGGATTTCCAAGGGCAAGGGAGAGAGTCACCACAGTGTTGGACATGCAGCAGATAGGACACAGTTCGAGAGCTTGTAGAAGCAGAGGGATGCAGCAGAATTGGGGAGCACAGCACCAGCAGACATATCAATGGGACCAGGATGACTATTACATGCAAGACCAACACCAACAACAGCAAAGACTTATACAGAGCACACAGCAGCGTGCACCACAGATGCAAGCACCCATACAGCTGATGCAAGCATCCATAAGAAAGATGCAAGCACCAGTACCACAGTATTTACAAGCACCACAGATTAGGGGAAGCACATAGCAGTTGCCACAGATACAAGTCAGCGCGCAGCAAGAATGACGGCACAGTGTCAAACATGGACTCCATGGCAACGGTCCCCATCAGAAGACTGGGAGGGGTCACCGTGGTAGGGAACAACCCCTTTACAGGGAATGAAATGTCCTTATACCCTCAATAGGACAGCCTCACGGACAGACTTGATGTGTTCCATCGTGTCGATCACACCCAACCCTGTGTAGGAACCTCGCATAGGGGTGGCGATAGGTGACAAGTGTTTTTCCTTTCTTGTAGACACAGGGGCGACTAGGTCCTGCATTCAGGAAGGAGCATTTAAATTGTCAGGCAATGCCATGAATACTCAAGGATTCTCTGGGGCTCGAGAAGTGGTTCCTTTCACAGACAACATTTCTCTTTCAATAGGGGACATGACTTATCACTGCCATTACTTTACTCTCGGCAGACACCTGTAAATATACTAGGACGGGACATTATGAGCAGAATGAACATAACACTTTCATTCACAGACAAGGGGATAATATGCTCCACACCAGGAATACACATGCTCAATGTAAGAGAGATCATTCAAGTTTATTGTGGATGGAAGGTAGAGAGGAAGGTGCCAGTAGATGACAAGATGTTCCAATACGGGACTGGTATTGCATGGCTACCAGGAATTGCAAGGAAGATGTGGTGAGTCCCAAATGAGTATCTGTTCAGACCACAGATAACATTGAATGAGGCAGAAGGAGTAACAATTCCAATAGAAATAGAGGGAGTGGTAGTGAGAGACAAGTGGATAGCGGTCCATGGAATGGATGACACAGGACAACCATGGAGAGCAGTGATTGCAGTGGCAGAAGGGTGCAGGCTGACTACAGTAACAGATGAAGAGCTATTCAGGAGCGAAAGGTCAGAGCTAGAGATGGTGTTCGAGATGAGTGTGACTTATTGGCTGAAAATACATTACAGACAGGTAACACAGAGGATGGCAATGGCTCTGGAAGCCCCACCATTGTTCTGCGAGGAGGATCTGGCCAAGGTACCCAACATCCTATGGACCACAAGTCCCTATGATGTGGGGCTTCTGAGAGGAATATGGGGGGTGAAGATAAAGCTGAAACCAGGAGCAATTTTACCCAGCGTTAAACAGTATTCACTATCAAAAGAACAAATGAGGGCATTTATAAAACAATTGCAGCACTAGTGGAGTGAGGAATTTGAGTACCATCAGAATCACCATGCAACAATGCAGTGTACCCAGTCAAAAAATCAAAGGGGGTCATGGCATTTTATCCAGGACTTTAGGCCTCTTAATCATATTGTAGAAGCACAGTATCCTTTGGATTCCAGCAGAAGCTGACTGCCTCACGTTCATATGCTGGAAAAATGCATATTTCTCAGTACTGTTACACACAGGCTCACAAGACTTGACTTCCTTTGTGTATAGAAACTGGAAGTGGAAACATACAAGACTTCCTCAAGGGTACTGCGAGTCACCATCTAGCTTTAACAGGGTCCTCCAGATGGACTTAGGCAATGTACAGATGGAGAGCACCGCCCTGCAGTATGTAGATGACATTTTGATTTGCAGCACGACAGAGGACCAATGTAGAGAAGACTCAGTGCACATATTGACAGTGTTAGCAGACAAGGGATACAAGGTGGACAAAGCCAAACTACAGTAATTCCAGAAAGAGGTGCAATACATTGGACAGAGAGTCTCCCAAAATGGCCAACAGATCACACCAGAAAGGACAGAGACAATACACAAGACATCCAGACCCATGACAGTGAGAGAGATAGAGCAATTTTAGGGGTTATGTAATTACTTCAGCGCATGGGATTCTGATTACATTACATACACAAGACCTTTACTGGGCGCTCTGAAGGAAGCACAAAAGGGGCAAAAGACACTGAATTGGACAACAAAGATGACTGAGGCATTTGAGGAGCAGAAAGAAGCCATATGCACAGCTCCATTGTTAGGGATCCCAGTCTATAAAAGGGAATTCTTCCTGTTCTCACACCCTGATGAAGTAGTGATGAAGGCAGTACTGATGCAGAAGACAAGTTTAGGGCACAAGCCCATAGCTTACTACAGTGGGAAACTGGACCCAGTAATGAGAGGACACTATCAGTGTGAACAAGCTTTGGCTGCTGCTGCATTCCCAGTGGAGAAATCAGCTGGAACTACAACCACTCTTTATGTGGAGCATGCGCTATTTGCGTTACTGCAGAAGCCAAAGAGTACACTGACAAAAAAGAGAGTACCAGGGAATGAGGTATTACTAACAAATGCATTGCTAAAGATAGTGAGGTGCTGACTTGTTAACCCAGCGATCTTTCTGGCAGACATTCTACAAGAAGGTGACTATGCTCACGACTGCACAGAGAATATACAAGAATTCAGTGACACTTGTAAAGCACATGAGAACGCACTTGAGGGGGGAGACATGCTGTACATTGATGGGTTGACGACAATTGGCCAGACAGATGAGCTCAGGCATACACTGCAGTGGTGCTGTTGAAGGAAGATGGAACAGGTGAGGTAGTGGTCAGTGCAAGACTGCCATCACATTACTCAGCACAAGCAGCAGAATTAGTGGCCCTAATACTAGCATTGGAACATAGCAAGGGAAAGGGGGTGACAGTATACTCAGACTCCGCCTATGTGACATTGACAGTACACTCAGGACTGGCGCGATAGATGATGAGAGGGTTCAGGAGAGCAGATGGGACACCTGTACAGCATGCACTTCTATTGGGTAAACTGATTGAAGTTGTACAGTCTCCGGCACAGGTAGCTATAGTGAAGTGTCAGGCACACACCGAGGGGATGATCCTATTTCAAGGAGGAACGAAGCAGGAGACTCAGGAGCAAAATATGCAGCATATTTTGGAGAGGTTCTAGAAATGGAACAAGCTTCAGATGCCTGGGATTTTGCAAGAAAGATGGTACTGAAAGAAGGGTACAACACCCATGGAAGAGAAAGAGCTGTGGACCAGGAGGGGATGCACAGTATCTCCGACAGACACCCTATGGTGTCAGAATAACACTGGGAAGGTGGTAATGCCACTAGCATTATTCAACGCTGCACTGACACAGTTACACTATCCAATGCACACAGGGAAAGAAGTAATTGCCGCCCATATTGGAGAAACATGGTTCTGTCCTAATTTGGCAGACCACGTGGCTGAATTTGTTAGCAACTGTTTGATATGCAAGCAATTCACTGAATGTCATACATTGAGAGATGTGAGAGGAGCCATACTTCGACCAGCAGGTCCATTTCAACATCTATATGTTGATTATGTTGACATGATCCAAGTGTGTCAATGATACTTCTACATGATAATGATCGAATTGTTGTATGCCCATTCTCTCGGTGGATTGAGGCAGGCCCCTGTTCCCATCCTGACACTCTCAGAGCAGCAACATTTTTGGTCTGGGAAGTGTTCCCAAGTTGGGGCATATGTGACGTCTGCGGTCTGACAACGGCCCTCACTTCGCCAATAAGATGTACAAGCACATAACCACGTCAACATAAGTTCTCTTGTGTGTACCACCCGCAGGAAAATGGAATGTGTGAACACTTGAATGGTCATTTGAAGCAAGCAATATCTAAGACAAAGCAGAGCACAAAGAAGAATTGGCTCCAATGCCTACCCCTTACACTGTTTGAATTGCGCAATAAGCATGGATCCGACCACCATTTAATGCCACATGAAGTGGTGACAGGACAATGCATGAAACTCCCATTGGCTCCTCCCACTAGAGCACTGAAAGACTGAGAGTTTTGCAAATGTTTTAGGTCAGGAAATGTATGAATACATTACTTCCTTGATTGCTAGTGCTTCTTTTATCTCTCACCAGACACGACGACACCGGGGAAGCCCAGAAAACAACGGAGAAGGCAACAGTGACAACAAACCAAAAGACACTGAGATTAAACGACAGGTTAGCATTGGCGACTTGGTTTTGTTGAAGAATTTCATCAGAAGGTAGGACGCACCAAGGGTTACTGGTCCCTACACCATGGAGGAAGTAGCAGACAGATCTCTGAAGCTAGAGGGAAAGACAGTCTGGAACCACCTCTCAAACATTGAGCCCTACCAAACAGCGGCCTCGCCTGGCAGCAATTTCAACAGGGCCAACTATCAGCAGCAAGAGGATCAAAACGACGAACTTGAACTTACACTGCCGATTGGAGGACACGCAATGGTTACTCACTCAAGGGCAGCAGAGTTAGGGACCAAACTACTCATACACTTAGAGTGATGATACACTGTCTGTTTGTTTTTTAATTCTCTACATACATTCGTCGAGAAAGCCAACTTTAATAATTGATGATTGTCTATGTTATCCTCTGACTATCACCCAGATACTTTCTCAGACCAATTTGACCACAATGTAAGAAGACCCAGTAGTTTCCGAGCACGATCATCCAGAGTGTATTACCTGGCCTTTGTAGAATATTTGGCCCAAGCTTACCCACAACTCGGACAAGGCAGCCCTTCTGTTCTCGCCACATTAAGAGACCCAGGAGTAAAAAAATTGTGGGAGCAGGTGTTTGAGTTTGCAGTGAATTATTATATGGTCCACAGCGCTTAAAGAATTCAATAAATACTAACCCAATAACACATGATTTTGCGCATTTCAGGTGGGCAACTACATCTTCAAACTGCACAAGGATCATGCAGCACAGGTAAAGATGGGTGAAATTATAGAAAATGTGATTATATTGGCATGTCTCTTTATTCCAAGTGGAGTATTTGCATTGATATTTTGGAGAATTTCGCTCGTTGCTACCGCTGTATCCCTTACTAACATTACCCCGACCCCAGCACGTGGAGCAAGCACAACAGGTAGATAGGAGAGCACTGCAAGCACGATAAGGAAAGGTAAGCACGGTGTTGACACAGACATGATGGGGGTAAACATGTATCTCTCTGACACTGCTCGAATGTCTAACAACATGTGGTACAAGCACATGACCAAAGTAGGTAAGGAAACCACCAGGGAAAGCTGTTATGTCTGCCCATTAATACCCTATGCCATGAGTGCCTCCAGAATGTTCATAGCAACAGAAATACTAGCAGCAAGAGCTCAATGCCTGATGTACCTGTCGATGGTAACAACTTGAGAAGGATTTATAGGGAAGACAGCAACATTAAGGTGGATGTCTCAAGCAATGTTTCCGTACGAACACAATTACATAAAGACATTAGACATAATTAACAATTATTGGCAGACAGATGAAGCAATACAGTATATTACTGATGGGCCAGAGAAAGGGGAGAGAAAGGGCCTGATTCATAGGATCCAGTGCAGAAAAGGCGCAAGCGCCGCACGCGGAGAAAGAGCGTGCGTCATCCGTGGCACAAAGAAACAATTGTGCTGCACAAGTATTCATGGATTTGCAGAGGCATCACTAGTCGTGGTGCAAGGAACATCAAGCAGCGCCATTAACTCTGCCAACACACCCCCACGCACAGTAAAAAGCAAGTAAAATGCCTAACACGGCACAAGCCCCTGCGCCATCCCTGGACTAGCATGCATTGGCCAAATTGCATGAAAACTCGGTGCGGACGGGGTACGTGCTGAGTTTACATGCTATTTGTCTGAGGTGCGGAAGGGGTATGTGCAGAGTTTTCACAAGATTTGTCTGGGATGCGGACAGGGTACGTGCAGAGTTTTCACACGATTTGGCTGGGGTGCGGATGGGGTATGTGTTGAGTTTTCACACGATTTGGCTGGGGTGCGGGCAGGGTATGCCCTGAGTTTTCATGCAATTTAGCTGGGTGCGGACAGGGTATGCGCTGAGTTTACACATCAATTTGTCTGGGGTGCAAAAGGGGTACGAGCAGAGTTTTCACACGATTTGGCTGGGGTGCGGACGGAGTACGTGCTGAGTTTTGACGCGATTTGGCTAGGGTGCAGACGGGGTATGCGCTGAGTATACATGCGATTTGTCTGGAGTGCGAAAGTAGTACACACTGAGTTTTCACACGATTTGTCGGGGATGCGGATGGGGTACGCATTGAGTTTTCAAGCGATTTGACTGTGCTCCGGAGCGGGGTATGCGCTGAGTTAACACGCAATTTGTCGGGGGTGGGGACGGGGTATGCGCTGAGTTCTCACGCGATTTTGCTGGGTTACGGACGGGGTAATCGTGTGAAAAGTAAGCGCATACCCCATCCACACCCTATTTGCTCCAAAACAACCTGTGATACCTGCACAAATCCACAGGAAGCATACCCCTCCTGATGGGACACCAACACCCCAGACCCCATCACCCTACCCTGCAGGCAATCCCCACTACATGGGACACCCCAGCCCCCAATACATGGGACACCCCAGCACCCATCTCCCCAGCCTGCAGGCAGACCCCACTACATGGGACACCCCAGCCCCCATCACCCGAGCCTGCAGGCAGCCCACTGCACCTGTGACACCCAAGCCCCCATCACCCGAGGCTGCAGGCAGCCCACAACACCTGTGACACCCCAGCCCCTATCACCCCATCCTGCAGGCAGCCCCCACTACATGGGACACCCCAGCCCCCATCACGCAATTTGGCTGGGGTGCAGACGGGGTACACGCTGAGCTTACATGCGATTTGTCTGGGGTGTGGAAGGGGTATGCACTGAATTTTCACACAATTTGTCTGGGATGCAGGCAGCCCAAAACACCTGGGACAACCCAGCCCCCATCACCCCAGCCTGCAGGCAGCCCCCACTACATGGGACACCCCAGCCCCCATCACCAAACCGTGCAGGCAGCCCCCACTATATGGGACACCCCTGCCCCCATCACCGGTGACACCACCCTGCAGGCAGCCCGACCACACGGGACACCCCAGTCCCCATCACCCATGATGCCACCCTGCAGGCAGCCCCCACCACCTGGGATATCCAGCCCCCATCACATTTGACACCACCCTGCAGACAGCCCCAACACATGGGACACCCGAGCCCCTATCCCCCCAGCCTGCAGGCAGCCCACAACACCTGTGACTCCCCAGCCCCCATCACCCCAGCCTGCAGGCAGCCCCCACTACATGGGACACTCCAGCCCCCATCACCCCAGCCAGCAGGCAGCCCCCACTACATGGGACACTCCAGCCCCCATCACCCCAGCCTGCAGGCAGCCCCCACTACATGGGACAGCCCAGCCCCCATTACCCCAGCCTGCTGGCAGCCCACAACACCTGCGACACCCCAGCCTGCATCACCCCAGCCTGCAGGAAGCCCCCACTACATGGGGCACCCCAGCCACCATCACCCCAGCCTGCAGGCAGCCCGCAACACCTGTGACATCCCAGCCCCCATCATCCCAGCCTGCAGGCAGCCCCCACTACATGGGACGCCCCAGCCCCCATCACCCATGATGCCACCCTTCAGGCAGCCCACACCACATGGGACACCCCAGCCCCCACACCCCTGATGCCACCCTGCAGGCAGCCCCCACCACATGGGACACCCCAGCCCCCATCACACGTGATGCCACCATGCAGGCAGCCCCCTTCAGACCGGACATCACATGCATGCTGGAAGCTGACATGTTGACACATGTTAACTCCATCGATGGCGTGTTGAGCACCTTGACTGCTGTGTAGTGACACCACCCTGAACCTCCTGATCAAAATATATCCTGCAAACAGAAACAAAAGCATACACCTGGGCCACATCCTTGAGTGTGCCAGCTGCTCAAACACTATTGCTGTCTGCAACCTTATCCCAACATACACATCACACAAGCGAATCGTAAAGTGAGGTTCTGCAGCCCATTTGACAAAGTCATCTCAATAATCCCCATGTAGAAATAGTCACACAGTGACAGATTTTTAAGCACCCTCAATGTGTGCCACATGAACAGACGCTGCCCAGACGTGTCCCGGCCTAAGCCTCAATGAGCTGACATTACGTGAACAGATAACCTAATGAACACATCACTGTTCCTCCCATGTGTGAATGACATGACGTGTAATCAAATGACATGTCATTCATAATGTACATATACAGAAGTGTCCAAAGGCCCAAAGAGTCAGTGGAGGGGGAAGACAGTGAAGACAAACAAAAAACCTGTTAGGGCAGGTGCCAGTGAGATGGCGCCAGTGCATGGGAATTGGGGAAGGAGTAAAGGGTGTGGGGCGGGGCGGGGCAGTGCAGTACATGTGAAGGACATCATAACAAATAGAACATGGAAGGAAATTAACAAACTGTGGACAGCTGGTGTCAAGTACAAGCCTAAGTGCAGTCAGTAGTTGTGAAGTGTTGTGTCTGTTGGCATACATAAAAGCAGTCCAAATTTGTGGGATGCCAGGGAGGCAGTGCTGGCGTGAAAGTGGTGGGCGAGGGGACCTTTAGACAAATTCAGAGGGTATCCAGGCAACCATTACAGATTGATACAGGAGTTCATCAGGGCAGAAGAGTACCAAAAGCACAATGAAAGAGGAATGACTCAAGTTCTGTTTGAGTACATGGCGATGTGTAAAAACAAATGAATGGCAAAACTGCCTGCAAGTGCAAGATGCACAACAACACCAGAGACAATGATAACAGCACAAACACATTCTGGGGAAGGTCAAAGCACAACATGTGCGTTACACAGCATCAAGCAAATCCTGGTCAAATATCGTGAACATTTTATGCTCCAATCAGTTACACCCCCACACCCCCACAAAACACAGTGAGGACCAATACACAGTGATGCTGCACATGTAAATGCAAATGACACTTCACCGTGCACACACAAACTCCCTATTCACACACATCCACTGGTCATCCACATGTGTATATGCCATACACAAATGGATAGCAAACATGACACATTCATGCAAGTAAGCACACACAAGACCAACAATGGCCCTTACCAGGGACACCAAACAGAGTAATCAGTAAATTGTGCTAAAAAAGTCAGAGAAGCTATTAGTATGAGTAATCAGAATAAATTATATTATACAGTTGTATTGAGCCATACACACAGCAAATCATAAATAAAAATATGTACAATAAGAAATGAAAATAATGTTCAATTTTCCAAAAATAAACTTGCAATCATGTACATGAAAAAAATAAAAGTCTGAAAAGAGGTCCATGTCCATAAAAGTGTTCCAAAATAATAATCAAAATTAGAAAAAAAATACATTCCGGCATGTTGATACAAAAAATACAAAACACAAGTAAACTATGCACAAATAAACATGGAGCAAAGTCCAAATAGCACTCCAAATCATAAAAAAATAAAGGAAACCTATTTCTAAATAACTATTTAAAAAGGCAGCGTGCTAGTCCTTCGCCTCACCATGCTCCCTCAAAGTTTCAGCTAGGGCATCATCGAACACTGCATCCAATTCCCCTAGCGGGCTTCCACTCTCTCCTCGAGGGCTTGCAGGGACTCCAACATGGTCCTCTCCATCTCCTCCCACTCCCTGAAAGTCTCGTTGAGGACCTCAGGCTGCCTCTCTGCCCGACGCAGTGAAATCTCCGCCCTGGACATGGTGAGTTGTGCCGCCCGTGCCCACTGCCGCTCTGCCCCGATTTTCCGCACCATACTCTCCAACACAGAAGACATCCTTTGACGAAGGTCCACGTTTGCATCCTGCCTGATGCCCAATACCTGCCTCCCTGAGATGGAATGCCCTGAGTACTGTAGCCTCTAACTCTGAGCCTGCTGCTGCCAAATTGCCTGGTGCCTGCTCCTTAAGAACAGCCTCCGGGCTGATGACATCACCCGGGGCAATCGTGCACATGCCCTGCTACTTGGTGCCTGCCCTACCTCCATTGCCACAGCTCCTGTTGCCGGCTGGATCGGCGTGGTGACCACTTTGGCTGATCCTACGTCGACTCCCGACTCTGGCAGAGTTGTGATCTCCACCAGACGGTCCGCCGGGGGTGAGATAGGTACAAAGGGGGCCCTGGTGTTATCTGGGCCGGAAGGCGCCAGGGAGGACGACTGGCGCACATAGGAGGAAGTCGAGCAGGGGGGTCGCAGAAGTGGCAGCCCATGCACCCAATTCGAGACTAGGAACTGAGCTACCCAGTTCAGGAGATGCCAGACCTCATTGTGATGATGTGGAAGCCCACCACAATAAGCCTGCACATCATCATGAATGGTGCCTGTATGCCTTGCAATACTAGCTAGCACCGGTTCCACGCCATCTCGAATGACGAAATCCACAGGTATTGGTTTTTCCGTTTGTGTGGAAACATCCACCACCTGCTGATGGGTCTGGCCTGGGGCATGCCTGCAGGTGCATACTGGTGCAGGCGCAGGCCCAGGGGCAGGATTAGGCACAGGCACCTCCACAGCGACCTGCACTGCCTCCTGCCCCTGAGTCTGGACTGCACCAGTCACACCCACCTCATTACCTCCGCCGGGCCCCATGGGCTGGGTTTATGTGGCCTCCTCCTCCACCCCCGCCAACCTGGATGCCTCCCCAGCATCTTCCGCACTGGATTTCCCCTGTGTGAGCTCCCCTGTCCCTCCCACTGACGAGGGGTCCACAACCACCTTTGCCCTCTTGGACCTCCCCTCAGCAGCTGCGGCCGATGTCTCTGATGAGGCACCAGTCTCCTCGCTCCCCGAAGATGTAATTACCTGAAAGTGTGACTGGGCCTTGCATCTGGGCCCGGTGGAGGCATCCCCGCTGCCTTGCTCCACAGCACCTTCACTGCTCTCTTCTTCCAACGTCACTGTGGATAAGGAAACATAGAAGACGAACATCAGGGTACTGTCCCTATGTGTGTTTTGCACAAATCATATGCACATGAAGGACACAACCATCATCAGCCTCCACAACACACAGGTACATGCAATGTACATACATTTACTTACATGTCTGTCCATCACATCCTTGAACAAGGCACTGTCAGCAAATACAAATTGTGCATGCTCCTGACATGCATCATGGGACGTACACATGACATTCACACACATCACCTGACAGTCCTGAAGCAGGGCATGAGCTATCACCTCAGAGTCCACTCAATGTCAATTGTGCAGCAAGAGTCGAGCGCACATTCAAATGGTCCAGTAACATCCATCCAGGAGTGTTGGCCAGTCACACACTCACTTCTCAGACACATGCACACCATGCATGTCTATGATGTTGACGACAGCACCCATGTTTCGCACCTCTCACACGGCCATGTCTCAGACACATGTAAGCAACCACATGTACATCGTTACATTCTGTATCACATCATACATAGCAACACTAACACTGTTGGTGGCACACATGCCTCAATGGACACACATGCAGCACTGTCTCGTACATGCACACAGACATCCGTACAAGAGGTACACCTGCAATATGGTCAAGGTACAAACTCCTACCACACATCAACATGCACATGCACTGTCGAGGGCACCAACACATGGACACTTACCAGTCGACTCCAGATAGAGCTGCAAATTCAAGACCTGGGCGTGCAGCGCTGGAAAAAACCACTCCAGGACCCGCATGTTGGTGTTGTTCAACCAGCCCTGGCGCCCCCCTTGGTTCACACCAGCCTGGAGGAAGCGCCGGGCCTTGTTGTGGGTCTTGGCCTTCAGGTCCTTCCAACGCTTGTGGATATGGTGGTAGTCCCGGGGGTGCCACCCCCTCTGCGTTGATGGCACCCACGATGTCAGTCCAGATCTTCTTCCGCCCTTCCTTGATGACTTGTTTTGGTCCGTGGAAGAAGGCATCAGAATGTCCCAGGACTTGCTCCACCATGTCAACTTCTCTTGCACTGAAGCTGATAGCCTTCTGCCTCGCTGCCGTCGGGTTGCCACTTGCCTCAGATGATGTTGGTTCTGACATGGCAACCCCTGAGGCAGGTGTGGGTTGGCAAGGTGGTCCTGGGGCTGGGCTGTGGAGTGGTGGTCTGGCACGTTGGGAGTCTTCGGGATCAGCAGAGGTGGTCACAGGTCGGACGACAGGAGCACTGGCAATGGCTGGAAATCAGGCAACCAAATTGCAGGGCACGTGGGCAGCAAGCACACCCAGTGGGCAGGCAGCAGCAGATGGCTCATAGGAGGCAGCTCAGGGCAGTTGGAGGCAGGTAAATGGGCTGGTAGGCAGGAGCGTGGGTCTTCCGTGTTACTCACCGGGCAGCCGGAAACAGAGTGACTCCGCACGTGCAGAAACAGTGCATTAGCTTGAAATCAGAGGAAAGGGCCTAAGCGAGTAAGTTACGTGACACATGCTGAACGTTGGGAGTGGCATTCAGGATCGGGATAAAGTAGAGCGTAGGAGACCATCACACACTTGTGTGAGTTATAGCGGACGGACGTGTGGACTTAATTTTCATGCGATCTGTTCACTACTGAGATCGTGCAAGCTTTTTGTTTTGGTGGGGGATTTGCCTCTGCACTCACGCGCGTGTACATTTGAGGCTGACAGTGAGTCATGTACACATTTTGCATTCTGTGGGGGCCCTGTGTGTCGCATACCCGCTTTCTTTACATCCTAGTACCTTACCTGTCCTTCGCATAAGCATTGTTTAGTTGCTGGGTGCCACAGCATACTGCGAAATGTTATTTTTTTTCACGTGGGCTACCGAGGGGTCGCGTACAGGTTTTTTTCATTTTTGGGGTGCCTGTGCATTACGCGGCCTGTTCATTTCCCCCAGGGATTACTTTGAGCCTTGCAGGAACACACTGGTATGTTTAACATCACGTACAATGCCCCCTCACTGAAACTGCCCAGTACAATTCATAGCTGCGCCTCCCATTGCACCATTCCATCAGTGCCATGGTTGGGAAGGCAACAAGTGGGAAGGGTGTCCGAGGTGGACAAGGTGGCGGAGGTGTCCGATGCCATGCAGGGAGAGCTATGCCCCCACCCAACAGGGTGAGGGAGATGCAGCTGATGCTGACGTCCCCAGCACCCGGGGTCCAGGAGCAGCATCATCATCTGCTGTCCACACCACCAAGGATCAGGAAGCTGCAGGGGCAGCTGCAGCAACCACCACCCAGGGTCAGGGTCACCCAGCCAGGCCTGTAGTGGTCCCGGCCCAGGCCCACAGAGACCCAGGGGCAGATGTCCTTGTCTGGTCATTCCTATGGTGGGCTACTGCAACGGCCTCTACCAAGAGTTCTGTGCTTCTACTCTCTTCCCTCTGCAACTCCTCCAGAATTGGACTGTAGGAATTGTACTTTTGTCTTGGGGACAGGTATTGTATCTCCCTACGACTGTGATGATGGCACTGGCTCCCAATGGCTAGGACTGTTCATTTCCAAACCATGTGCATGTGCATTGTCCACAAGGCCTTATGGGTCCTGGGGCCGCAATTCCTTCAACTCCATCTTCCAAATTAGCTTCCTTCTCATGGTCTTTGATCATTCCTTTCCTACTCCCTCAGGGCCAGTAGCTTCTCATAGCAATTAATTGATGATTAATGTCTATCTTCAGCTGGGGCCTCCCTCTGGTGCAGCCTCCCTGCCTCAATGGAACTGGAGGTGAACCTTCTCCTGGTCTGGAGGCACTTCTGATGCTTCCTCATGTGTTGTGCTTTCTCTCCTCCTCTCCCCTGCTGGAGTCCCGGATGACTGAGAGAATGCACTCGTCACCTGCCCACACTCTGATCTCCAACACGGGCCTCTGAGCCACCAGTTGAACCCATGCACTGCCTCCCTACCATCCCCCACACTCGGTGGCTGTTTCCTGTATCCCTACAACCTACTACTAGCAGTTGACACCTGAGGTCTTCACTTACACTTACACTGCCACCAGCCCGCCGCTTTTTCATTACTGATTATGTAGTTGTATTTTATTTGGATGCTGTTCTCATGTACTGCACTGCCCACTCCCACTTCCAACCCCAGGTCTCCCCTTCACTGTACCTATTAACTTGCGGGATGTCAATGTGACCTGCCCTCATGGGATGGGTGTATCTGGCTCCACTTTATTCCACCATTATTGCACCTTGTGACACCTGTGTGTTTTTATTTTTTTGAATTACATGTCATGTTATGTCACTTCCATTGTACATGGTTCTGGGACAGTAGTCAGCAAGTTCCATCTCATGCAGTCTGACAGTTCAGGCATGGCTATGCTACGTGGCATCTGTGTATTTCCATCAGTGATATTGGCGACTGAACTATGCCAGTCAGATGCTCGTGTGTGAAGCAGGTGCTATGCACCATGCACTACATGTGGTATTAAGCCCTTCCACACATGTCCATGGCCGCTTTCCTGCTACCCTTCCCTTCCATTGACACTGCGTACGTGCAGGAGTTTGTGACATGGCAGGTTAATGTGTTGCATGACAACATTGTGATGCCTATGTGTATGGGCTATGCTATTACATGGGTCTTGATGTATTTTTCTGTCCATGTGCAGGTGATGAGGCACTGGATGCAGAGAAGGAGGTGGAGGAGGAACAGATAACTGATCTGCGAACAAGCACCAGTGGAGGACGTGGTGTGGCAGCCCATGATGTACCACTTGTGCTACAGTCCATCCCGGGCCTGACTCGGTATGAATCCACCTCTGATACCTATGGCTCTGGTGGTGAACAGGAATTCGATTCCTCTGTGCTGTCGCAGGTGAGTGCACTGAGTGTGTGTGCTGTTGAATCCCAAATGTCTGAAGGGGGGACAACCCCTCAAAGGGCCAGTCAGTGTTGGTATGTCTCTCTGTGATGGTTACGGCTGCAGGGTCACGCTCCACAGTATTGACTCCTGGTCCTGGGCCAGCTGATCAAGGGAGGGATGCAGTCCTGCAGCCACAGACAGCAGCAACACATCAAGGGCCAGGTTCCCTTGGCCCAAGCAGGTGTGGAGTCCACCAATGACGTGGCCGTGTAGCAGCTGGCAATACTGAGTGGGAGCAGTCCATGTATACTGTTGCACAATAACAGGGTGCTTCATATGAGATGTTGGCTCAGGGCATGGATAGGGTGGCCAATTCCATGATCCCCTCAGAAAGAGAGGTGGAACACCAGCTGCAGGCATTGCAGTCCACATGCCGCTCACACAGGCTGCACATGGAGGCCAGCAACAGGAGCCGGCGGGCGGATCTGAGGGCTCTGTAGGCATCCCTGGTTGCAGAGGGTCAGGCCCACAGGGACACCCTGAGGTTAGAGTATAGGTCCCTCGGAACTACACTGGCTTCCCTCCTGCACTCGAGGTAGCCCGCAGCAGACGGTCTGAACAACAGATGCAACAGTTGACTCATACCATCACCGAGGAACTCCATGCATCCCGTGAGGTGTTGCATGGGGACCTCCGAGCCATCATGTTGCAGATGCAATCATCTCAGTCCTGCATGGCCACTGTCATGGAGGACCAGGCCAGGGCTATGCATGGTGAACCTCCCTTACCACTACCACATTCTGATGCTACACCAGAGGGTGGCGACAGCAGCGACAGGTCTCCTGATCCATGCTAGCCATGCGGCCTTTAACCCATGAAGGTTTTTTTTTTCTTCTCAAAATCCACACATGTGGGTGTTGATGTTCACCCTGCACCTCCCCCTTCCTGGGTGTCCCCCCAACCCGGTCCACCATGTACATTTTTGATTTTGTTTTACTTGTTTTTTGTTAGCAGTGCCACACCAAAATACAAGGGTGCCATGTGCAAGTTACGACACATTGAGGCACATGTGCAATTATGATTGGTCACTGTCAGACAGGTGTTTCTGGTATGTTGTACTGGCCAAGTTCCTACGGACATTATTATTTTGTTGTGTGAGAGAGTTATTTCTGAACTCGTTCCATTGATCGTTGAGCGCTTTGTGACAGTAGTGTTATGTGTTGCCCATTTCTTTGTCTCTTTTGACATTTCATGCCACGGCATGGTGTGTCAACCAAGTGACATGAAGTGTGGGAGGGTTTAGGTGACATAAAAGCATTTGGATGTGTGCTTTGGCATGGTGTTAGTGGCAGGCTCCATCTTCCATGTTTTCCTTTTGTGCACACCAGATTGAGTTAGTTTAAGTTCTAAGGGATGCACACAATGTAGCACTTCCAAGGACAGATTCTCAGGGTGGTAAGGTTGGGACAGATGATTGTCCCTTTGTCATCATCGATTGTCACCTGGAATGTGCCAGGGCTGTGTGCACTCTGCAGGGGTTGGAATTTAGGTGAAAAATAGTGCCACGCGCCATGTGCCCTTTCCCCTCCCATGCACAGCCGCCGTGCATGTGGTTGGGGTTGTGGGGGCACCACCATGTCCACCGGTGCGCCATGCCGTGTTGCAACATTGTGCAGGACACATGCTGCCACAATGATCCTGCACACTACTGGTGGTGCATATAGTAGCTCACCACCAGAGTGGTCAAGGGAGCAGAAACGTGACTTTAGCACTCCGAATGTGCGCTCCACTCTGGCCCTAGTTGCAATATGGACTGCATTGCATCTTACATGGGGTGGTGTGTTGGGGTTCTGTATTAGTGTCATCATGTAGGTGCTCAGAGGGAAGGCACTATCCCCTGTGGAGGTGACACGGTTTGTCAGTGGTGTGGTTTTGTCTGTGTTAAACATGCATGCATTTGCAGGGACATTTGTACTCACCAATAAGCCATGTGTTGCCATGCCTGCCAGCTTCCAGGGCCCGGTGTAGGGGTGACATTCTGAATATGAAGCTATTATGGGTGGACGCTGGATAGTTAGCATATACAGAGGTAATGATTCCTTGGCATCACATACAACCTGCACGTTGATGGAATGCCAGTACTTGCGATTGCGATAGTTTTGCTCTGTGGCCCTATGTGGACGTAGGGCCATATGGGTGCAATCAATGGTACCAAGCACTTTAGGGAAGTGCACCACCTCGTAAAAGTCCTGGACCATGGCCTGCCTTTCCTGCGGATGTTCTGGGCATGTATTTGTGCCTGCAGACTGAGGGGCGTGCAGTCATGATTGCCAACACCTGGTGTAGGCAGCATGACTGCGTGGGCTGTGAAATGCCCCCAACTATGGCAGTTGTCCACTGAAATGACCCAGTGGCTAAAAAATGCAGTACATTGAGCATCTTTTCCAAGGGGCTCAGTGCTTGGGAGCACAGGGTGGGTGATGTGAGGTCATCTTCCCACTCCGTGATCAGGTCTAATATGATATGAGGTGGAAACCTATACCTGGCATAGACCTGGTCATCAGGCATCCCAAAAAAGGCTGGTCCTGGGTAACAAAATGCGGGCCCTGGCTATCCTCCTCATCCTGTGGTGTCCTACGATCACTGCTGTGATAAATGGTACATTAATCGTAGCTGTTTACGCGCGTTGGTTTTTCGCACGTCCTTTTTATGCATTGTTTTTCGTGCATGGTGACGCTTACGCCTGCTTGCGCGTGGCGCACGTGTTTCCGGATTTGCGTTTCTTTTTCTCCACGCCGGAGAGCCCTGTTCGATTCAATGAATATGCGTTCTTACTGCCTGTATGGGCGTTGTGAGCATTTTACTGCGGTACTCCCCACGTTACGCCCACACTTTCACTTGTTGTTCCCCATTCCACATGTTCTGCACCCTTTTCAGGTGACTGCGCCAGATGGTATGTGTCTTTGCTGGAAGTCACGCAAGGCGTTCGTGGTGCCGCAGTGACGTGTTGGACCCACAGGGATTCAGCCAAGTCTCAGGTAAACCCTGCGCATTGTGTTCCATGAATCAACAACCGGACGCTTGCACACGTTTTGCACGCAAGCGCCCCTTTTTTGGCACAATTTAATTCCATGAATCGGGCCATGAATGTGTGTGCACTCACTCAAAATGAGAAGTAGGCCAATCATGAAAGATGACAGGTTATACACATACATGTTTCAGGGGATATAAATTCTGATAGTGGTTGGATAGTATATTACAGTTACCTATACATTTATTCATTTTTGGAGAAATAGCTGTAGTGACTGGATGAGCTGTAGTGACTGGCTGCGAATCCGGCTGAACAGGTCTAATATAATCCATGGGCGGGTCTTGTTAGTGAGTAGCGAGGGCACTGTTGCCAGCAAGGGGGGGCTGAAGCTCAACTGGAAATTGTGGAGATAGCAGAGCAGGTGAGCTGAGCATTGAAGTTGGGTAAGGCCTGGGTGGAGAGAGGAAGAGTGGGCTTTGGTCGCATACTCGCCCTCATAGCCACAAAAAGAAGACCTCTGACTCATGATGACAACACATGCCTTCGTTTCTGTAGGAGAGTTTCCTCCTGTGGCTAGCATGCACTCCCTGAAGAGATGGGCTCCAATGGTAGCGATTGAGTGTTCATATGGGCAAACGAGTGGGGGAGGAGTGAATATACTATGGAGGATGATAGCCTATGCCATGTGTAATGATAAACTGAATGACCAAGTCTAACTGGCTGGGGACCAATTAGTAGAACATTCAGTGAACTGGATGGCTTTGAAGGAACCAGCAGAGCCGATGCTCTTACATTTAGAATATACTGCTTTAGCTGATGACAGTGATGCAGCAATGGTAATGGTTGAGGAGCAATATGATTTTGAGAGCTTTGTGGGTGTGTATGTCACTACGTTGCGTTATCTGAAGGCAGGTACCCCAACCTGTTTGCCTTGTCTGCTGTGCTGAAATAAGTTGAGGTCTATGATGAATTTTGATCCACTGCAAGCACCAAAATATAAAAGACAGAAGAGGCAAAATGATCATCTCTAGCTCCTTTCCATCCCAGTTCCTCAATCAAAGCTATGCATGGAAAGGAGACACAACAAAGCCAGACACACAGGCCATGTTTCCCCCCTTTGAGGTTCCCACCCAACTGGTCACTGTTGGTTAATTGTTGTGCTCTATATGTCCGTTTTCCCTCTCTAGGTTCCTATTCCACTGTTGATATCCTGTGATAACGGTTTGCTGTGTCGACTAGGCTCGCTCCCACTTTCTGTCTCTGTTGTTCAAATAGGCTCTCTCCCACTCTCTAAGTTCCCACTCCACTGTGGTTCCTGTTGGTACTGTATTGTTCTCCTGCATGGCTGTTGCTTCTCGTTGTTTTCCCTTCTGTGTGAGCCCCCTTTTTTCCTTTGTATCTTGTGTTGCACTGTTCTACTCTCCCTTTCTCTCACTTCCTCTAACTTTACTCTCTCTCACTAAGTTTGGAAGGAGAAACCTAAAGAGTGATAACCTAGTCTCCAACCGAGGCCTTCCTAACAACATCTACATCAGTGCTTCCTCCAGACAGACTCTCACCGACATCCTCTGTCATTCGTGCGGCAGAACTATGGACCCCTCATATGTTCTCTGTTCTCTCCCCTTTCTCCTCCTCTCCCATTAATGGTGGCATCCGGTGGGAGGACCCCTTGGTCTCCTTCCATTCCTCGAAAGGCTTAAAATGTCTATCTAAATGGTACGCTCAAGGACCAGGGCTCTCAGCCCAACTGCCTCCTTCTTGATAAGCATCTCCCGCATCTTATCAACTTCCTCCCTTCTCCCGCTACTCCTTCTACCACCTCTGTGGATCCTCTGCCACCTCCTTCCTTCCTCCCCCGGTCACCTCTCTGGCACCCCCCCCCCTTCTCCTCCACCTCCTCTCTGCCCCCTACACCACCTCAGTGTACTACCTCTGCCCACTCATGGGCCCATCTACCACTTCCGCTGGATATACCTCACTCGTGTACCCCACCCCGAAATTCTTTCAAATCTGGCAACCTGCTTCAAGTCACTACTCTCAACCCTCGCTCTGCTGTCAAACACTCAGCTGACATCTGCCACCTCCTTGTAGACCTTGACCTGGATGTCCTTGCCCTCCTCAAGTCATGGTTCATGGCCAGCTCTGTCACAAGTTTTGACATTCTCCTCAATGAGGGCTACAAGATCCCCTCCGAGCCCAGAACCAACCGGCCCAGAGGTGGAGGGTCCCTGATCTTTTCGGAGTGGGTCCCTGCTTCTGTCATTCCTAAGCAGGCCTAATCCTCCTTTGAAGGCCTGGTCTGCAGGCTCCCCATCTATCCTGGCCTCTCTAGGATAGGCCACCATCTACAAGGCACCAGCCCAGGTCGGCCACTGCCTCTCAGAATGGGCTGACCTCTACGCTTCTCTCCTTGCCTCTACCTCTCAGCTCCTCCTCTGAGACCTCACCATCCACCTGGATGCTTCTAATCCCGCCTCTGGGCTCTTCCACAACATTTGCAACACTCTCTCCCTTTCCATTCTACCTTATGGTCTGATGCACTCTGCTGGAAACCCTTGGATGTTCTCATCTCCTCAGACATCGCCCTCTCCAGCCCTCTCTAACCCTCTCACCACTCCTCTCTCTTGGACTGACCACTTACTGCTCTCCTCCCACCTGAAACTTCTTGTCCCTCAGGCAATGACTACCCCAGCACTGTCATATTCATTCTTGGTCATTCAGCCCATGAACGAATGTCAGTGGGTGCTTTTGCCTCTACTTTCTGTGCTCTTCCTAATCCAGTGGCTGACTCACATTCTGACACACAGCCCTCACTAACCTGTACTTGTCCATCTCCAACACTTTGGATATCCTTGCCCCTGTCATAAGACTAAATCTGAGGTTTACCTCCAAGTGCAGATCTTGGTATGACCCTGACCCTGCCACCCCGAAATGGCAAGTGCTGGGCATCTGAGAGGAAGCAGAGGGCTTTGGTCGCATCTTCTGACAAACTGGCCTGTCGCCTGCTCCAAGGGAAATAGAGACTCTGTTCTCTCCAAGAAGAGGGCCCATATTCAAGCCCACATCTCTGCACCCTTTAACAACACGGCCAAACTCTTCAAGGAGCTGGCCAATCCTACTAAAGTCTCCACCGCTCCTGTTCCCTCCTAGACCCTCTCTACGGCGCTGGCCTCTCATTTCATCACTAAAACTCAGGATATCTTGTCCTCGCTTTCCTCTTTCTACACCTCTCTTAGGTCCCCTTTGGCCGCCTCTCCCTCCCCTCTTCCTTTTTCCTCCTTCTCTCTGACAACACATGACGATGTTTCTACACATGTCCGATCTATGAAAGTGTCGTCCAAACAGGTGCTGCCCTGCTCTTCCAGAACTAACAAGGACAACATTGCCACCCTCGCTCAAGCATTGGCCGATTTCTACAATCACTCTTTCGCCACTGGATCTTCCCCTTCTCTCCTCAAGCACTCTCTTGTGCACTGCCTCCTAAAAAGGACTTGTGCCAATCCTACTTATCCTGCTACCTGTCACCAGATTTGCATCACTCCTTCCCTGGACAAACTCCTGGAAAAGCTGGACATCTCCCAGCTTAGTCTCCACACTGAATCTGTTGATTGTCTCAGTGATCATCAGTCTGGCTTCAGCACAACCAGAGACACTGTTGTCCTGAACACCTGTGAGTATCTGCTCTCTAATCTTGACTCCAGCTCTCCTTCTATCCTCATCCTTTTTGACGTTTCCTCTGCTTTTGACACAGTCAATTACGCCACCCTATCAATGAACTCTGCGAGAACCTGGGTATCATGGATCAGGCCCTGGCATGGCTGACTTCCTTCCTCCTGGACTGACCCTCCCAGGTCCAACTTGGGTGCTTTCTCTACAACACCTCTCTCGCCAAATATGGTGTTCCCCAGGGCTCTATCGTTCACCTGGCTCTTCAATGTCTATCTGGCCCCTTTGGCCCACCTGATCTCCACCTTCTCTTTTAACTTTCAGTGGTATGCGGACTCCTCCCTCACTCATTCCTGACTGTCTATCCACGATTCAGGATTGTTGAATCTCCGATTATCTCTGCCTTAATGCCAGTAAGATGGAGATCCTTCTCATTGGGACCCTTGCTCCCGCTTTCCCTCAAACCCTCCTTGGGCCCTCTACCCTCTCCTTACTGTGAGGTGAAGAAACCTTGGTGTCATCTTCAACTCCACGCTCTCCTCTCCTCACTTCACAGACCTTGCTAAGTAGGCCCCCAGCTTCACCGCCTCAGAGGTACTCTGCCTTTTCTCACTTTCCCCCAGAAGCTCACTGTCTCCAGAGCCTTGGTTATCTCCAGGCTGGAATACTGCAACAGCCTCTTCCTCAATCTGCCTAACTCCACTTTTTGCCCCCGGCAACTAATCCAGAACAGGACTGCAAGACATATCCTTGGCCTCAAACCCAGGGACTGTATCTTTCCAGCCCTGAAATTTCCCCACTGGCTCCCAGTGACTGCAAGGATCAAGTTCAAGACCCATTGCATTGTGCACAAGGCTTTCTGGGGCCAGGGCCCTCACTACATTCAACTCTCTCTGCTGAAATACCCTCCTTCTAGAGCCCTTCGCTCAGCTACCTCTAACTCTGAGGGCATGACGCTTCTTCAAGCAGACAGTGAGGGTAGATCTGTCTCCTCTGTAGGTGCCTAACTCTGGAACGGCCACCCTGCCCCTCTCAGACTTGAGCCGGTCCACCTGAAGTTCCAGAAGCGGCTCAAGACCTTCCGTTTCTCCTCTGCCTTCTCTCTCTCTTGCTTCCTTGCCAACGTATCTGTCTGCTGCGCCGACTGGTGTCTTGTTACCAGGTTCCTCAATGACCAGTCCTCCATACACTGCCTCCTAGCCTACTGCGCACTTG